>NC_044361.1:17383396-17685896 GCF_007364275.1 Archocentrus centrarchus | reverse complement strand
GGTCAGCAATTGGTGTCAGTAAGGGTACTCTTAAGGTTTTTTTTTTGTGTGTGTGTGTGTGTGTGTGTGTGTGTGTGTGTGTGTGTGTGTTTTAAGGAAAGAAGACAAAATGTTCCCTGTTATGGTTTCAGTTTTTTGGATGATCAGTTATATTCCTCTGGTGACATCAGCGGTGGCATTTGTCAGCTGATGAAACAGAGAAATCCTTGTGAGGCACACAGGCACTCACATTCACAGCATCAGTTGTGCTTTTTTTTTTTTTTTTTTTTTAATTTTTTAACCAAACTGCTTCTGCGTCAAAGAGAACACTCAAAACCATTAATGTATGTGTGTGTGTGTGTGTGTGTGTGTGTGTGTGTAGCTTTTAATGTCTCTAGTTTGTTGCCAGTTTGCCTTTTTGTATGAACACGTGGGATGCATTCATTTGAGTGCTGCCTTTTCTGTTCTTGCCAAATGTCAAGCTGGTGTCACGGTTGAGGGTGGAGGGCTTCCACAGATCTTTGAGAAGTTGCAAATCTCACATAAATTTAGGGTATAAAAAGATGAACATATCGTAAACACAGTTGATATCTGCATGTATTTTATGCTATATATTGAGAGATTTCTTGTCATTTTACTAGTGCTATTTTAAACTTCAGAATGTCATCAAGCATGTTGTCCATGTCAGTGGGATTCAGTGTAGTAGAGCTGATTGAATTTAGGTCATAAATACTCTTGCATGTGGCTTACTGAAACATACAGATTACATGCTCACTTATTAGTAAACACCCAGACA
Source organism: Archocentrus centrarchus (assembly GCF_007364275.1). Taxonomy (NCBI): domain Eukaryota; kingdom Metazoa; phylum Chordata; class Actinopteri; order Cichliformes; family Cichlidae; genus Archocentrus; species Archocentrus centrarchus. The sequence goes on along the minus strand of NC_044361.1, from coordinate 17,685,121 downwards.
AAATAACAACAAACCCAGAGTTTCTGACTTTATATTCCATTGAACAGAATGATGCAAGTCAGGGATCATGCTCTCTGCATGTGCAGGTCAGAACATTTGAATGGAAGGCAGCAGGATCTTAGAGTGCTGATCAGAACATCAGTTATTCTGCTTCCTGTACCAGATACCCCATAATCAGTTTTTATAGATAACTTAGGGTAGAGGGGGGCTGGAGCCTGCTGCCACCGGGTGAGAGGCAGGGTACACCGTGGACAAGTTGCCAGTCTGTCGCAGGACTACCACAGAGAGGCAACCAGTCACACTCACATTCACACCTATGGGCAATATAGAATCACCAGTTAACCAACACCTCTAACTGCATGTCTTTGGACTGTGAGAGGAAGCTGGAGTACCCAAAGAGAACCCACAAAGACACGGGGAGAACATGAAAACCCCACACAGAAAAAGGTCCTGGTGGTCCAAAAAAGAGAAAATATCCAGTGAGCAGCAGTTCTCTGGGTGTAAAAGCCTTGTTGATCCCAGAGGTCAAAGCTTTGAGCTGATAGGAACAGCACAGAAAGGTCCTGGTAGGTTCAAACCAGGACCTTCTTGCTGTGAGGCAGCAGTGATAACCACAGCAACACCCTGCTGCCACTCACGTAGGTTGTAGCAACCCCCCCTTCGCTTTATTATTGCTAATCCTAGCAGCACCGTGATTCACCTGGGAGTACCTATGAAAATGTAATTTTGTGTTCAAATTGATTCACAATATTAGTTTCATTAAGTTGCATATTAATTTCATTTGCTCCTATTAAATCCAAATTAGATTGGCTCACTCCCCGCCCCCCACCAAGTTAATTTCATCTCCATCAGAAAACATTCAGCATAGTCCAGCACATAGCCTCTGGCTTTGTATTAAAGGATCATTGCCAGTTTTCTCCTTGGCCATTAGCGCAGTTATTTTTAGTTGACTTTACTAGGTAAATAAATGAACAAAAGCCCTGGATTTTAGTTTGAAGGCCCGTCCAGTATCACCATGTTCCTCTCATATTGTTCCTTGTATCAGTTTTCAGTTTATTTTAGTGTAGTTGTATTCTGCTTACGTTTTGGGACTTTAGTGGGATTCACTTTCACGCTTTCAAACATGGTTAGTTAAATATTATGGATGCTTTATTGCAAATATATATACACTGGCTACCTTATTAGCTATACCTTGTTAGTACTGGGTTGGACCTCTTTCTGCCTTCAGGGCTGCTTTAATTCTTTGTGGCATCATGTGGAGTCACGGAGGTCCTGGAAGTATTCCTCAGAGATTTTGGTCTGTGTTGACCTGATGGGATCTCACAGTTGCTGCAGATTACATTGGGTAAATTGTAGTCATAAGGGGGTGGACATGGTCAGCAACAATACTCACACAGGCTGTATCATTTAAACATGCTCAATTGGCACTGAGGGGCCCTGTCATGGTCCTGGGCCGTCTGCCCAGCGTTTTGTGTTTAATTTTCTTTTCCCTGTGTTTTCCCAGTTTGTTTTGGTTTTCATTGTTCTTAGTTCTGGCTTTATCATTTTTGGTTTTCTGGTTCCTTCATCCCTGTCTCCCTGGTGTCTGTGTTCTGGTGTCTGTTTGTCCTTTTGTCTTACCCCAGACCTTCTATGTTTCTGTATTGAGTTTTATTCCCAGTGTTGTGACTAGTCTGCATTTCTATCCCATGTCTGTCTCTCTGTTTCCCTGTGCCGTGTTCCTTCCTTAGTCACTTCCTGTTTTATTTTGACAAGTCTTGTGTTCCCCGTGCTTTGAGTTTAGTTTGCTTCCTCTGTTATTAGTTTCATTTGCTTCACCTGTTGTGCCCTGCTGTTTCCTCTTGCCCTGATTACCTGATGTGTATTTAAGCCCTCAGTTTTCTTCTGTTCTTTGTCGTGTTGTCATCTATGTCCAGCTGTGTGCGTCTCTGTTCCTTGTTCCCCCGTAGTTTTAGTTCTGGCCACAGACCAGCCCAGTTTATTTGTTTATACGGTCCTAATTTTCAATAAAGTCCTTTAAGTTCATTTTTGCACCTTTTTGAGTCCTGCTTTTGGGGTCTGCCTTTCCGGCCTGCCACAGCAACCAGGACAGGGCCCAATGTATGTAAGGTTGAACCTTACCCTCACATTATACCACCACTAGCTTGAACCATTGATAGGATGGATTCAGGCTTTCATGTTGTTGACACCAAATTCTGATCCTACCATCTGAATGCCACAGCATAAATCAAGACTCATCAGACTAGGCAACATTTGATGTGAATTGTAGCCTCGGTTTCCTCTTCTTAGCTGCACCCGTGTGGTCTTCTCTGATCTTCAAGGTTCAGCTTTCCACGTGTTGAGAAATGCTCTTCTGCATACCTTGGTTGTAACGAGTGCTTAGTTTCCTACCAACTCAAAGCCATTTTCCTCTGACCTCTGGAATCAACAAGGCATTTTTCACCCAGAAGGACTGCTGCTCACTGGATATTTTCTCCTTTTTGGACCATTCTCTGTTAACCGTAGAGATGGTTGTGTGGGAAAATCACAGGAGATCAGCAGTTTCTGAAATACTCAAGACCAACTGGTCTGGCACCACCTAACATGTCACATTCAAGGTCACTTAAAACACCTTTCTTTCTTTCTTTCTTGCTTTCTTTCAGGTTGTACCTAATAGAGTGGTCAGTAAGTGTACATAATTTAGGTTCACGTCAATTCAGGTTCATTCATATAGCACCAAAACACAATAATCACCTCAAGGTACATTATACTGTAAGATAAAGACCCTACAGTATTCTAAAGGAAAAACCCAGCAATCAAATGACCCCTTATGAGCAAGCACTTTGTGATGGTGGGAAGGGAAGAACTTCCTTTTAACAGTAAGAAACCTCCAGCAGAAACAGGCTCAGGGAGGGGCAGCCATCTGCCGTGACTGGCTGGGGGTGAGGGGGAAGAGAAAAGAGAAAGGAGAGCATAGGGAGACAGGACAAAACAAACTATGGGAAACTATGCTGCAGTGGTATATAAACAGGAGGGGGATGAAAAAGGTAAATGGAGAAGAATTGCTCATTGCATCACATGAAGTCCCACAGCAGCTTTAGCCTATAGCAGCGTAAGAGATTTTTCAGGGTCACTTTATCACTTTATCCATGATTATAAGCTTTATCAAAAAGGAAGGTTTTGAGTTTAATCTTAAAAGTAGAGAAGGTGTCTGTCTCCCGAATCCAAACTATTTCTATACTTTAAAATGAACTCTTTATGTACTAAATTTTTGTTGTGATTTGGCGCTATATAAATAAAATTGAATTGAATGGAATTAAATTTTTGGCACTGTTTAAAATGTTATCATGAAATTTGACATCATGTTCTGTTGTTGGATAGACTGTGTTAAGGTTACATTTAATGAAGGTCAATCAATTTGACTTTAGAGGTGTCATTTAAAGAAAACATTGAATTACCAACAACTTGGAACCGTTTGAAATGCATCATGTATGTGGTACAGCTCATATCATCGTATCATATTTATGTTTAGTGTTATACATATCTTTTCTGTTATTTGTAAATGTTGATCTACCTATAAATCATAAGCCTAAATAGCTTAATTACTACTAAATTACTACTAATATGATTTTGAGCAGTGTTTAAAACTGCATGTTTCCACAAACACTGAAAGAGGAAAGGGCACGACTTTCAACATTTGCTACAGGTCAGACACTTTAACCCTGAGATGAATATTAGTAGTAGGGGCTTGTAATTGTAAACATAGAAATTCAGATTGAAATGACTGAAAAGAAATGCAATACTTAACCTCAAGAAATGAACGGCCACACCCTTCGTTTGCGGCAGCTGCTTGAGGCCTTTTTTGTCGAGCACGGTTCTGGTGACTGTTAAAATGTACGTGTAACATCCACATGAACGTGCGAATGTTAGGTTTGATTTACGTGCGTAAAATGTTCAATACATAGAACTTTTTATTCAAGCTGTCACCATATAGATGTTAACAAGTCTTGGTACCCCGGGTAGTTTATAGGCTGTTTGATCAACATTGAACCAGTCGCCTAGGAGGAGTTTGGGAACAACCATACACACACTACGCTCATTATAGTATGAGATGGTGATGATGATGATGATGTAGCTGATATTTAACCGATTACTAATGCAGTTTTTAAATGATACTCTCACCTGCCTTTCATCCCATGCAATCCAAACCTTGAGAGTTTGGATGTTCGTCAACCAGGCGTTTTTCACAGCTTGTGTCTGAATACATTGAGTAGTCAGTGAGAGCAGCGAGGCAGTGGATTTGGGAATAGGATAAACATAAGAGAATAATATTGGAAATACACACACAGTTAACTTTTGACTTTTGGTATTGAATAAGATGTGGGTACTTTGAAGACCACCCTCCTTATGCTTTGATGTTGGCTTGATGTTGCTTTTGCTCTCTAATTGGCATACGTTTTAGTCTGCATTATCTGTTTTTGGATTGTGTTTACAGGAATTTATGGATGATATTCGCTTTTCAGCAAATACAGTGGCCGTCTCCATTACCTACCACTATCAGCTTTGTGAGCCTTGTCTTTGGATTTAGCTGTAGAAATTTCTATGATTGAATATGTGATCGTTCAGAGATGCAATGGAAGGATTAAAAAAAAAACATGAAAACTGTTTGTTTATAAAGAAGATTTCCTCAAAAAAGGGGAGAAAAAGAACAAGCAAACAAAACATTGGTATTAGTGTGGTTATCAGTCAAATTGTTTTTTATTAAACATCAGTATCGGGGAGCTAATCGGTGCATCCCTAGTTTATTGTATTTTTCCATTTGTTGCCTCTTTGTGCAAACAGACAAAAAAAAAAAATGCCAAAACAAATCAAACAAAAAAAAACTTCACAGTTTTGTTTTAATGCTCTATTTTGAGTCAGTGTTGATAAAATTACAAAAACTGGTTCTTGCATGTGTGTTTTGCCCCAGGCTACGCTTGCCATCCAATCCGTGTGTGCGTGCGTGTGCGTTGTGTGTGTGTGTGTGTGTGTTTGGTTGCTTAAAAAAAAACTTTTTGTGAGCAAGTTCAGATGTGGTGCTTCAGTGTCATAAACAGGAATTTACAGCCGCTCACGCAGAATGGCTCATTAAGAGAGAGAGAGAGTGTGTGTGTGTGTGTGGGGTTGTGTCTGTATCAACCCTTTGCCATTAGATTCCAGGCATAAAAAGTCCTTTGTTCCACTGTTCCACCTCATTACATTTCATTAGCTGTCTCTTCCCTGTTCTCTGTGTAGCTGCATTTCTGGCAGTCATCTCTGTCATTGAGATTACAGTGCGCTAAAGTCAGGTGCAAACGATTCTCTCCTCTAACCTCTAACCAATAAACAACTATATCGCTCCTCCCAGCAGGGACACGGGTAGACGAGATGATATAGAAGAATAGGGAGCAGGAGTAGGCTTCTTGTGATAGAGAAAGAGCTCTCTGAAAACACGAGTGAAGAACTGCTGGCAGGCTGACTGCAGCCGTGACGACTGATGCTGCGCTGGTGTTTTCGTACTTTCGTACAACAAATAGTTTGAAGCTGAACTGATGCTAATATCAAGGGCTGTCAAAAACCTGTTTTGCTGTGGAATGGAAATGATTTCAGTTATCTGTGGTCAATCAAAGTCCATTTTTTATTAATAGATCTCATTTAATTTCCTGTACGTTAAAAAATTCTCGTCCTTTATTTCATGCTGCACCAATTGTCCGTCAGATGCCTGCAGGCTTGAGTTTACAATAGGTTTGAAATGGAGATGGAATATCAAGCATCAGAAAAAGTAATGCATGATAAATTCACTGCGCTTGGTTTTGTTACAGGAGAGTAAACATTTCTTCCTCTCTTAGCTACTGCTCTCACCAATCCAGGGAGTATAATGGATAACCTTGGAACCTGTACAGCAATTTATTCTCGCTTCTTTGTTCGCTTCCTTCTGTCTCATCCCTGTTTTCTCTTTTTTCCTTTCTACCTTCTGACATTAATAGTAACATTCTTATCTGCTTAACAGAAAGCTAATTTAATCTTCCCATTACTCCGTGTTGAAAATCGCATGAATCCATTGTTAGAGATTTGAATGGATGATTAAAACCTTTTCACGTGAATGTTTTGGATGTATTTATTTAAGCTGTTCTCATTTATGTATTTATAGAGTCAGCAGTAATCAGTGGAGTAAAATACACATACAGTATGCACACAGACACAAGGTAAACAAAGCCAAATGAGCATGTAAAAAAAATATAAGTGCCTGTGTGGTAGTGTGCATTGTGAATATATTTGTGTAAGCCGGGAGGCCCCCCCTGTCTTTAGCTCCTTGTTTCCTGTGATTTGTGTCCCCTCTCAGGCCGACACAGTGGAATAATAGGCCTTATCGCTTTAGTGCTGACCTTCACGTAGATTTGTGTTAACCATTGTGACCAAGGTGTGTAATGCACAAAGCTTTAGCTGGCTGAGAGTGAGGTAAAGTTGGGTCACTAATGTCTTGGTGCACAGAAAGCCAATTAGCCTCAGAGTAGGGGTTAGGACAGATGTCAAGCTACAACTACAACTTACTTTCATCACTCCTGTTTTTGACATTATGTATCCCTGAGTAACAAGGACAGATCGGAACAAATGTCCAAATTGCTGAGTCAAAACTACAAATGAGAGAAGTTTTGACGCACTCCAACGCCACCATATTTAACTACACTGGTTATAGTAGTCCTTGGTCCACTGTGGAGATCTGCTGTGAGATGGAGGGGCATTTCTAACTAGAAGCTGCCACAGGTGGAGACACTGTTCAAGTGCAGCTTTTTAGGATTATTTGGGGATGTGGGGGGTGGAAGTTTTTCTTTTAGGACATCGGAGGCTGGATCAAGATGCTCCGTGCATCGTTTCCAAACTTGTATTTTGCCCAATCTGTGATCTAGCATCTCAGTTAGCAACAACAAACATGGCAAGCTACTGGAAATGAATAAGCTGCATAGAGGTGCTGGATGGCAGTGTTTCATATTTAAACATAAAATAGTGTGAATTTATTTCATTTATTTACTTGTGTCAGTGTTGTTTTGGTAAAATGAGTGCACAAGAGCTCGATTTGAAAAGATTTTGAGCATGTGCTGCCTCTCTCAATATTCCAACAATTATCATTACATGTGACCCCAATAAATGCCAAAGGGGAATGAATATTTGAATCATCAAAGTCCCAAAGTGGAAGTGGTGAATCAGATCTGACTGACAATTTGTGGGGAAAGTCCTATTTTTATATTTAGAATTTCTATTTGCTTCTATGACTGATAGGATTAATTTTAATTTGTCTTAACTGATCATTTTCATTTCAGTTGACTCACAATGGTCATTACTTTCTTTAAATGTCATGATCAGTTGTGTGCTGCTGTGACGGTGTCTGAGTGCAATAAAACAACTCTAGTTTCCTTAGTTCCCAGTAAATGTTCCTAATTTTGGCTTTGAATTACCATGCTGGCCCTAATTCATGTGTTTCAGAAGGCCAAACGACCGTCATCAGCATGTGAGCGACGTGTTTAACTTTCTTATTCCTCAGAACTTCCTCTATTGTCAGGTTCTTTTCTTAGCCCTCTGAACTGTTTCTGTTTGCAGATCAATCAAAGTCAGCACATTGCGATGTTAAATATGGCACATGCCTGACTAAGCAAGGTTAAAAAAAAAAGAGCAATTTTCAACACAGCATCTCTAAACATAATAATTTTCTTCAGAAAGTATAAAATATTTTGTTTGCACACAGTAACAGAATTATTTCAGAAAAAAACAAAAATTACCAGGTCAGTATTATTAACTCCCTGAAAAACTGACTTTTTTTATTGCGCCATAGCACGAATCACTGTTGTGCAATGATATGCTTTAACTTTGTAATGCTCAAAGCTTGTCAAGTCAACTTAAAACTGAGGGCAAATGTTTGAACTGCCTTTTGAGAACACATGAAGAAAGAAGATTTTGAAAGAAAACCTCAAGCAGTCAACAGTAAAACTGGGTCTGGGTCATTGCTTTGTCTTCCAACACGACGACTCAAAACATACGTCGCCCCCTGGTAAGAACTACCTCGAGGAAGACCAAAGTGAACGTTATTGACTGGCCTGCACAAAGCCCTGACTTGAATCCCATTGACAATCTGTGGGGTGAACTAAAGACCAAGGCCCATGCCAGAAGGCCATCAAATCTGGTGGAGCTTGAGTGATTTGCCAAAGAGGAAGGACACTGGATGGCTCAGGAGACAGCAGGCTGTTCGGATCCAACAAAAAGGGTGAACAATCGGCTATTAGCGTCATTCTTTCTCCTATATGCACTTTTATCCAGTAATCAAAGCAGGTATATTTGCCTGTGGATATTAGATTCTAATATCCACTGTCATATTGCATGGTATTCAGTCCATATCTCTTCCACATCTTACAAGCAAACCCCTGCTGGACCGCTCTGCCTGACTGCATTCTCATTTTGTTTGCCATTGGTCAATAATCTCATCTTTTCTTTTCTGTGTTGTTTTTCTCTTGAAAGAGCAGAAGTGAAAATGCATCATGTCAAGCAGCAACAAAAGAGGGCGAAAATGTGCTGATGTGCTTCAGAAAAGTAGAATTACAGCAGAATGAAGGGTGTTTACAAAAGGTTTTCTCCTCACGTACATATGTGTGTGAACAGTTGCAGCGATGCATGGATGCCCAATATACACACAATCTCATTTTGATTTTGCACTTCAGCACAAGATGCACAAGCGCATACACCTCCACGAAGGAATTCTCATTTTCTGTTTCACTCTTGACACACACACACACACACCACACACACACACACACACAGCCATATGCAGACAGACTCCCACTCATTCACACCCACACACATCCACACACATATGCGCACACCTCTTCTAGCTGTGTACCACGGTGGCCTCTCCTGCTGTTTATCAAACCAATGTATGGGTAGTTTTCAGCTCCAGTGGTCTGAACACTTTATTCCATTTCCCTCTTTCCCACTGCTTAACACACAAACACACAAATATATGCTCAAGACACACACACACACACACACACACACACACACTCCATACACTGTTCTCCACACTCACTCACCAGGACAGACTCTGCTCCCCACAGTAAATCCAAAAGATTGATGTGTCTCCTTGGACAAAATGAGATTGTGTGTCATTACAAGGTATTATGCTACAGAACCCCTGAGTAACTGAATTAGTCCCAATGTGTCACAGGCAAACACAATTTACACACACACACACACACCACCACACACACACACACACACACACACACACACACACACACACACACAGACAGTCGGTTATAGTGTATCATGATTTCAGGGAGCATTCTTTTCAGTTAGAAGTTTTCTGGAGCTTTAACCATAACTACTACATGTCAAACACTAAGCTTACCCCGGCCTCAAAAACATGTCTTCACCTTAAAATGTAATAACTGACATTATGGGAACTTGCTTTTAATCCTCATAAGGAAACATATTCCCATAATGTGACTGTGTGTAAACAAATTTACATCCTCACAATATGAGCAATACCCAGACCACACACAAACTGACTGTCTTAGAGAAAATTTGTGTCTCCTGTGTCTCAAGTAGCAGCTTTTTGTTTGTAAGAAACACCAGCCAGTAATGAAGTGTTTGACATCATGGATGTAATTTTATCTGTAGTGGTGTGTGTGCACATGATTTGTTTAGTAGCTCCAGTGGAATGGAGTTTATAAAGAGACTGGTTACATTGCAATAACCGTTTAGGATCTGCAGTCCTTTTTATGGATACTCTTAATTTCAAAATCAGTATGATAGCCAAATACATTTTAAAGGCCTTATTAAGCCTCCCATTCAGCCACCACACACACACACACACACACACACACATACACACAGGTGTAGGTAAAATAAGAGGTTAAAATTGGACCTGTCAAGTCCATTTCCAGCTGCATAGTTTATTTGTGGACACAGTTTGCATGATTCACTGTTTAAAATTATCTTTATTTATGTCAAACTGAGCTTTGTCTCAGCTACTCAAGTTTATTTGCTTACATTTTTATTATCCTCCCTCCCGATTTAAGCGGGAGAATATTGTCGTCATACCGTCCAGGCGTCTGTCCGTCTGTCCGTGAGGTTTTCTTTTCCAGTCTATGGACTCCAAAACCACAAGGAGCTGAGCCATGAAATCTGGCATGTGTTCTTTGCTCTTAAAGATGTGCAACACGATATTCATATTCCTGGATGTTTAGTACACTAGTACACTTTGGCTGTATTTATCTGAAGTGGAGAGTAAACAACATGGGGAATTTCAGGCCTCCAAATTAGGGCAAATAGGTTTGCAGAAGGTAGTAAGATGTCTGCTGGTGTTTCTGTGTTCTGTTATGAAATCGGGGGGCGTAATGTTATCCTACACTTATTTGATATTTTCATTAATGGTGGTGGGAGGATATGGCAGCACGGTGGTTAGCTAGAAGGTTTGGGTTTGGCCCGGGCCTTTCTATGTGGAGTTTGTATGTTCTGTGTGGGTTTTCTCTGGGTACTCCGTTCCCTCCCACAGTCCAAAGACATGCAGTTATTGGGATTAGGTTATTTGGCGATTCTAAATTGCCCACAGGTGTGAATGTGAGTGTGAATGGTTTGTCTGTCTCTCTGTGTTAGCCCTGCGACAGGCTGGCGACCTGTACAGGGTGTACCCTGCCTCTCGCCCTATGACAGCTGGGATAGGCTCCAGCCCCCAGAACATGGAAGCTGACTGCGAGTGGTTGCAGACCTGGTCCCCATCGTCAAAGCAACCACTTTAAAAACAATAAGATCGGAAGTACGTTACAAATGGTCACAATAATTTTGTTGGGACTTTAGGCTGCAACCACTGTTTTGTTTAGTGTGACTAGCATAAAGTAGTAAGTCAGCAAGGCAGGCAGTCAGTTGACCAGTGGAAGCAGATGTATTCAGTCACTAAGTCACTCTGTGCAGATCACTTGGACTTGCTGTGTGTGAGGTAGTTTGTCAGAGAATCAGCCTCTGAATCTACCTACTGTATGAGTCAGCTTCAGCATTCAGATTATCAGAAAAAGGGGACTTAATTAGTCAAGTAAGTCAGATTGTAAAGTGATTAGTAAGCCGGGGAGCCAGTAAGTGAGCTGATTACCTGACCAAGTACTGAATTAGCCTGACTTCAGGTCTAACCTCAGACCACATCTTCACGTGACGCTTTATCAGTTAGTTCAATAATAAACAAACATCATACCATTTCTTTTCCAGCAACAATAGACTGATTGACTTTAGTACAAACACTGTCTCGAGGGTCAGACTACAGACAAAACAAGAAGTTGGGAACACACAGTTACTATGTGGACGTGGAGTTGTGGTTCACACACAAATGCACATGCTCTCACACACATACACGTGCGTCTCTTTCCAGTCAAAACAACAAGCAACGCTGCTGTAGTAGTTTCAGAAAACTAGGGTCGACATGTGACCATTTCTAAAATGCGCACACGCGTACACAGAGCTCTTTCAGTGTTTAACACAGGGAACATGAGACTTGATAAGCGAATTCAAGAGGTCACACACAAAGGCTGGATTGACACTGAGAGAAACGGGCCCCAGCTGCATTAGCGCACACACTGGTAGATGAAAGGAAGCTTGCTCAAATGCACGCACGCACACACAAAAATATGCAAAGGCAGCCAAGCCTCATGTGAAATAATGGTGCAAAACCTTACTTAACCCACAGCTTCAGAGCCTTAACCAACTCCTCACCAGTCAGTGAGCTGTCATAGAACAATGTTCACACCAATATACACTCTCGAAATATTAAGCGTTCATCTTCAGCATTCGGTGGCCATCAAGACAAAATGTTTCAACCTACTGTTGCAGCTCCACTTAACCTCTACAACATGAGTGCTGTAATTTTGATTTAATCCCAAACCCTTATGATTAGAGCTCCTAATAATATTTGATGTGAGGAATATTTGCCTTATGTGAGTTACACAAGATCGCTGGTGTGCGTGCAGTTCCCATGTAACTTGAAATGGGTTTAACTGCAATTCTTTTTCGAATTACTAATACCCCCTCTATTCATTCCTTTAATAGGTCTTAACTTCATTGTGTCAGCAGTCTTTGTTCCTTGACTCCATATTATTTTTGCCACCTCCACTTTGACTTGAGATGACACTAACGGCAACTACTTACAGGCTGGAGGCATTGTTCAGTCATATAATAGCAGTTTAAGATTTTGTGTTGCTCATATACCCACTTCACCGTTCTCCCAGTCTCGACAAAAGTGCAACGAATAATCTTTCTTTATAATTTGCGTGGCGCTCAGACTTCCCCCCACAGTTTAAGCTTTGTTTCATAATGCATTTTGAAGCTGGCACAATACAAGCCCCCACGAACACGCATACACACCAATGGCTGTTTTTCTAATTAATGTGTAGCTTTCTAATTAATGTTAGACTCTAAATACTTATCATTGAGAAGTTCTTTTCCCTGTTCTTTAATATGCAGCACAAGGGAGCCTTCCAGAGGGAACCGTACTTTGTTTGTGTGTGTGTGTATATATTGAGGGAGGCTTACAAATGTATAGAGGAACCTCAGGGCTTTCCTTTCTTTGTTACCTTTTCAAGGCTGCAAACGCACAATAATCTCGTCGTCTTCGTCTCTCTCACACACACACACTCACACGCACATCGGGGAGGTAACCTTTCTCATTGTGATACGTTGATGAACTACACTGTTGTCAGGTACAGCAGCTACCTCTGTGGTTTAATTAACTGGGACAAAACAGAAGAAGGAGCGAGGACAGATACAAAGTAGGGGAGAGTTTGGAGGCTGTTAAGGCTGAGAAATATTTGCATTTAATGTAAAAGTACTTCTTTACGTCACTGCAGTATTTCTGGTTTTTCCACATCAACTGCTTAGCTTTCATGAACGGTAAAGGCAATGTAAAGTCGTTTTATCATTTCAACATCCTTTTGTTGCTGTGAAGAATAAACTAAACAGTCATTCAGCGCAACTCAAATACAAAGTGTGAACGAGCATGTGTCAGTCACAGCGAGTGAAGACACATGCTTCCTCTCCTTCAGTCACTGTTGGTCCACGAGTGCCGACTAGCTGTCACAGACTGTCCAGGATAATGGAGAACTCAAACCGCTAATGCATTGTTGTGAAACTGGACAAATGTTCAGCAGCAGCAGCACATGAACACACACACACACACACACACACACACAACACACCACACACATTACTGATTGCAAATACACACAAAGAAGACGCACAAGCAGGCCACTGGACTGTCTCTTGAGATTAATGTTGGTGTGATCCACTCAGCTGGGCCTGATCACATTAAGATGGATTGACCCCCTGGTGGTTGTGTTGTGTCTCTGTGTCGGTTGTGTGTGTGCACGCACACGGGGTCCCATCTGTCTGTGTTTTCTCCACAGCAAGGTCCTGTGACCTAGCTGCCATCTTCAGTGCCCTTCAGCTAAGCAATACTCTGAGAGGGGGAGATGGATGGATAGATAGCTCTGTTTTCTTTTCCCGTTGTGGTGATTGTGTCGGTGAAAATTCTTCTGCTATTTTTAAATGTATGTCAAGCGATCATAATAAAGGGATATTGTTGTGTTTCAGTGTGCAAGGTATTAGATGGTCCAACCAAATGCAGTGGAACAAGTGCATTCACATGTATAATATTACTGCCTTGGATTGTAATCACCAACAGAATGCCTTCTTTGTGTCTTTTTAATTTATCATGTAGTTATTTTTGACATCGAATTATAGTGATTGAATATTTGAATGTGAACCATCAGAGGAAGAAACATAGTCAACTAATGTTGTCTCAAAGAAACACATTTAAATATAACTTCTTGTATATGAATTGACCAAAAAATTTTTTATCACAATGTCTATTGATCTGTAATACCCCCACCGACACCCCCTCTGAGAGCTGCTCCACAACATTACTCACTGAGTAGCGGAAACTATCAGGATTAACTAATAGAGCTGTCAATGTAACAGACATCCTGCCTAGTAATTGAGAAACGTGGTCATTCTTGTGCACAGTATTCTTTTATATATGGAATAATACAGCAGTATGACAAGTTGTAACTTTTCTGGGGCGATAGTTCTTCAAATTTGGCCTGTTTTCTGTCACGTTTCAGAGAAATCCCTGTTAATTTTTTGTGAGTCTGTCATGTTTTAAGATAGCGAGTTTCTGCTTTCTATTTTAAAGCCGTTCAGTTTTAAAGCGTCATGTTTCCCTTACATCACAGCATTTCTTATCATTTCTAGTGAGAAATGGCACAGGAAACCGTTTTTATCCTTTTGACTACTGCATTAAAAATTAGCATTTTTTTGGGTGGGGGGGTTATTAGCCATAATTAAGTTAGTTTAGGTCCAGTTACCTTGCAGTATTTTGCTGATGAGATGGCCCAGTGTTTACTTAGACTGACCCAATAACATGTTCTTGCAGCTAATAGAGATGTCGTCCAAATAAAAACATTTAAATGGATAAAAAATAAAATTTGATGGAAAATAGTAAAAAAGCCCTCATATCCTTGCATAACCACAGAAATATGTTTGAATTTCACATGAATAACACTTTTCATAATAAAGTGCAAGACAGACAACAAAAGGCTGAAAAAGGTGTTAAATGTTTAAAAAGCACCTGAAGGAGCCTCTCTGTTATTTTTCTAGTTCTGCAGGTCAGCGGTATGATAGAAAACGAGGCTCCCAGGTTGAGTCTTCAGGAGGAGTAAAGATGGGGGGGAAGAGCCTGCCTGCAGTCCAGACCTGACACCACTGAAAACGATGGATTACAAAAAATTAAGCAATTTCAGAAAAACGGCAGCAGGCAGAAGAACTTGTTAAAAGAAGAGGTGATGGTTGTAACAGTGATCCCCCAAAAATAAAAAATGTGTTACTGGCACTGAATTCAAAATTAGTCTTTCATTAAAATAATAAATTTCCACAGTTTTCAACATTTCTGTGTGTGTGTGTGTGTGTGGTGGTGTGTGTGTGTGTGTGTGTGTGTGGTGTGTGTGTGTGTGTTACCATTTTCAGTTAATGCCGAGTTGTACTTTTCAAGCCCCTATGACAAATTGGAGGTCAGAAATCTGAATGCAGTAAATGTTTTTTAATACTTTTCAGTAGTTTTTTACAAACACCACCAGAGTTTATTCCCTGCCCATGCTCCTGGTTCTGGTGTGAGGCAGTTTTTTTGTTTCTAATTTTTCTGTGTTTTGCTTCTTTATGTTTTTTTCCCATGCTTCATTCTCCTTTTCCCCTTCCTTTCACAGTTACTTTGAATCAAACCCTGTGTACTTTTGCTCAAACAACACAATGAAGTGACTCTAGGCTTTCAACTGTTTCAACTTCCTCAGTCTTAGAGACAGCTGTCCATGGTCACGTTGGATCTAGTAGAAGGTCTCTTTAAAACAGTTTATGAAAGAGAGAGCAGTTTCAACTTGGTCTTTAGTGCTTCTGCTTAATTGACACGGCAAGCTTCATTAATTTTCATTTAAAAGTCTCTTCTATTCATTTCTTTCTTTTTTTTAACCTTCACATTTACAACTGCATTAGTTCATTCAAGTTGACATCTATTTTCAAAAGTATTAATGAATAATCTTTAATTTTATATTTAATATATTATTCAATTTATGCCTTAGCATATAATAAATGGTAAAAAAGTTCACTTTTCCTCAACAATGTAAAAAGTGAAGGTTTGCTCGGTCTTTTTCTTGAACATTTCCTTTTGTGTCTTTCTGTCTTACAGGTGTCTGAATGCATGTACCTACTGCAAAACTAAGCATGCCAGAGGAGACTTGGCGAGTTATCCCATAGAGGAGCTAGTGGAGAGAGCTAGCAGTCTTTCAGGGTGAGTACCTTTTCTCTGTCATAGACACAAAGACACAGTAGGGCTGCGCAATTTTTGGAATTTTAGTTTTAATTACAGTTTTGATTTAGAACAAAAAAAACTCAGGTAAATGATTAACATGTCAGATTTTGGTTTGGCTCTTGTTATGAATCCAGTCCTCTTCTTTTCCCCTTTCTCCTTCATGCTGGTGGATTTTGACCCTGGCTGGGCTCTTATTGAGTATAAAGGGTTGTGTTAGTGTCTCTGTGGTTCAGTTTGGTTCTTGGTGTCAGTTAAGTTTTGATTCACAGTACTTCTGTGTGTAGCTTTACTGTGTGTGTGTGTGTGGTGTGTGTGTGTGTGTGTGTGTGGTGTGTGTGTGTGTGTGGTGTGTGGTGTGTGTGTGTGTGTGTGTGTGTGTTTGTCTGTCCTATTAAGAGGGAAAGGTTTTAGTAACACATGTTGATGTTTTTGTTCTTGGGTAGAGGGCCCAGCCAGTTGGCTCTAGGTTGATGCCAAAGGAACAGCTGTTGTGCCCTGGCATCTGTTCCTTAAGAGCACACCTCCCAGAATCCCTAACTGCACAGCAGGCCATGCCCTCTGTTAGAGCCCCAGGCAGATCAGTCAAGGGCAAGTCTACGCACTGATGACACAAGTGGCCAACTTAATTATCGAGGCGCTGTCATCCATTTTATTGCATATATTTGTAAAACTAATTGTCTACAGAAAGGTCCTGCATTTTATTTGTATGAACTAGCTAAGGGCACTTCTGTGACCTATGAGCATTAACGTTTATCCGTGAGCTCACTGTGGTTTTTAAACTGTTGAAATGAAGTGCCAGTGAACAAAAGCCTTATTCCTGTGAGCTGCCAGACATGAAAAACTGTGGAAAAAAAAATCCTTCAGCTCTGTCTTTAACTTGATTGTCCTTATTTCTGTAATCACAAAAACATGCTAATGAATAGAAATAGGAGAAAAGGTAAATTAATTTCTACTTATTTGTCTCCCTCTCACCTCAGAGATCTTGGCTACAGAATAGTGACTGAATAGTTACACCTTTTTCACACATGCACCTTTTGTAACAGTGGTTCTAGCCTGATACCTACAGATAAAATTAAAGGTATGAAACCGCTTACAAAGTATGGAAACAGTTTATTATTCTGTTTTTCAACCCAGTGCTATAAAAACATTCTTGATAGGCTGCTGATGACAGAACTTGTGAGTGCAATGTTCACATTGATCCTGGCACACAAACACACCACTAATAAAGTTGTTTTGTATCACCTTTGTGGTACAGTTTTCAACCTGAGTGCATGTTTCACAGTTGGGATGCCTGTTTGTGATGCTTGCAAGATAAAGAGATTAATAAACTCAGTACTACATGGTGCCAAGTATATAAAATGCTCAAAATTGATTGGCTAGCACAGGTTTATGGTGTATTACTTCCCAATAGAAAAAAAAAAATTTGTGTACTAATTGCACCTGTGCAACTAATGGAGTAGTTTAATTGACATAAATAAGGAGCCTGGAACTTTCAGAGCAATACAAGTGCTGGTCTGCACACAACTTCAGTTTAGATTCAGTTTAGATTAGGGTAATTAAAAAAAAAAGAGAACGAGATTCTACCCTTGACAAGGGACACTGCTTTTTAAATCCCATCCTGAACCCTCTCAAACAGCTGCATCCATGCCACTGCCACAGGGTGGGCAAGTCAAGGACAAACTCACCAGCTGCTTGAACCTTGGTGTGTGTTTGTATGTTTTTATAATTATGTTTTTATGATGTGGGTGAAATCAGGGGGAAAATACACCTGCTCTTTACTTTGTTAGAGAGAAGTTAGCAAAACAGGGAGAGTACTCAGATTTTGGGAAGGACACATGTATGACTCACATCTAAAAACAGGATTAGCCTTCATTGCTAAATGACACACACGTGTTGTGTGTGTGTGTGTGTCTATATTATAAATAATATAATATAGACACACACACGTTACAGGACAGGACAAACACTGGTTTATGTTTCATATCTAAATTGAAGTCATTTACCCTCTGCAGGATTTATGTTCCTGCTTTGGTGCAAGTTTGCGTAGTTCTGGCTACACAGAGTAAGGGATTGTGGGAATTCAACTAATGCAGAGGCTATGGAAACGCACTACTGTGCACTCAGCCAAGAAGCCAACAACTTGTAGCCTTTTTAACACTTGGCATCACTTCACTGCAAAGAAGTTCCTTGTATATCACACATTTTGCCTGACACGTGCTAGGGGCCACGCTAAATGACCAACAACAGCACAAATACGACCAAGCGTTTGTTTGAAAGCACACCACACCACAGCAACGCAACACTACAGGTATAAATGTACAGACTAAAAATGCCCGTGTTGACACCTTCCCTGCACTGACTCTTTGCCAACTAGGAACTAAAGCTCCCCCACCCCACCCCCACAATTTGAGAACCATGGGATTGGCACAAGTATATGACATTATTCTAAGTCAGGGTGATGTCCTCTGAAGTATGGGAACTGTCTGCGTGTGTGTTGAGGGGAGGGTGGGGAATAATCCGTTACAACACAGGAAATATGAGTGTCAGAGACAGTTGTTGTTTTCACAACAGAGAAAAAGGAAGCAGAAGGTTATGATTTACAGACAGTTGGAATTAAACAGAAACAGAGATGGTCAGTGAGAGAGAAGACATAAGGGGGTCACTATCTAAACCTTAAAATCCAACCAGGACATGCAGTTTACTAACCTGTTTACTAAATCTTATTGACTGTTTTTAATTGTCTCACACACATACAGACACACACACATAACCTGGTTTTATGTCAGGCATAATTTGGCTGTGCTTTGTGTAGTTTCTCAGCCACATTTAATCTCTTTCTCTTTTATTAAACAAATGGAATCTCACATTTGTATATGAAAGGCTACTGTTACTCCATCCAATATTTTTGTTAAGTTTAAATACTGTGGTGTATCAGTGCCCCTTTTTCTCTCACTCTCACTTTATTAGTCACCTTTTTCCTTACAAATGGGCCCTGCATTCTGATATTTGATGGATTTTAAGTAAAAATAGGCTTCTGCTAGGAATGTTAATTTTGATTGGCCAGTCATCCAGCATTGGGGGTATTTGATGGTTTATCTAAGGAATTTTAAAAGGAACTTATGGGATTTATTCAAATGCGATTTGAGGTAAACACTTTTCATTCAAGCTGGAAAAAGAGAGCGAGTGTGAGTGCACAGCTTTTAAAGTAATCTGAATTATTCAAATGTATGAATTATAATTTTTAACATCAGAGAGGTTTGTTAATGCATGCAGGTAATGGAGGCTGGGGATGTCACAGGAAATGACAGCGGTGTGTGTGTGTGTGTATGGATAGGGGAGAGGAAGGGTTTGTGTGTAGTTTTGTGTGTGACACACACGTGCTAGGGAACTGAGTGTGGAGTTTGGTCTGTGTGTCGGTCGGTGGGTGAGTGTATATTCTTCTGAGGTGTCGTATTCTCCACAAGATTCAGTTCATACTGTAACCGTTAAAGCAGTCAAATATCCCTTACTGTGAGTAGGAAGAACACACTCAGCAGTTTACTTTCAGCTTTCAATTTCAGCTTTAAAGTTGCATAAAATAATGCTGCCGTTCCCTCCTTTTGTCAACACAGAAGATGCAGGGATGTGGTTTGTAACAACTTAAAGAACTGCTTGGTTTAAAAGTCTCCGGGGCTTAGTAGTTACACGTGAGCACCGGATAGTACTGGAGTTTTAAGTGAGAAGTCACCGGTATCAGCCACAAACAAAAAGGCAGCTTAAAACTAGGGATGGCACAATACCACTTTTTTATGTCCGATACCGATATTTTACATTTGGATATCGGCCGATACCGATATAAATCCGATATTTAAAATTGATCCAGGCATTTAAAAACATAAAAAAAAAGAAAAAAAAAAAGAAGTCAACAGTCTCTCACACAACAAAATCAAAGTCTTTTAGTTGTCCCACATACAAGACTAAGGACCAGGGCGGGTGGAGCTTTTTAGGCAGTGGCACCAAAGCTCTGGAACTGTTTAACACTCAAGCTCCATTTAGCTGACTCTGTGGCGTCATTTAAAAAATAGTTGAAAACTTTTCTGTTTAACCAGGCTTTCTGGTTTCTGACTCTATTTTTTATTCTTTTTCTTTTAATATGGTAATGTTATGTTTTTAACATAGTGTTTTCTCGGGGTGGGGGGGTGATATTGTGTTTTAATTATTGTACAGCGCTTTTCTGTCTGTGAAAAACGCTATATAAATAAACTTTACTTACAACAATAACTATCACCTGAATCCTGTTGCTTCTGGTGAGAAGGTGATGCTTTGGCATGTTGCAAAATTTCATTAGGGCTGCAACTATCAATTATTTTAGCAATTGTGTATTCAATTTATTGATTACCCAAGTAACTGGGTAAGAAATACTTTTTTTCATATTAACAGTTCATCTGCATATTTAACTTCGTACTGCAGTTTTTCCCTGTGTGAAACAAACAGGTTGGATGGAGCAGCTACAAAGTTCTCTTTTCTTCACTTACTGATCAGGGGGTGATGAAGGATCTCCACTGGTTTCCCAGTAAAGGTTTAATGGAGGTTAACAGGGCCGAAAAAGGCTCTTTTGGACAACTAGAAAAACATTTCTTTTTGCTCCATCTGAGCGCGCCGGCTCCGCCTCTTTCCGCTTGTGCAGACAGACTGCACGTAAATCAGCTGACTGCTGCTGTTGCGTCATCAGTGTTCACGTGAAAAACTAGGGGCTGCGTGAGCGCAATCTAGTAATGCTTTATATTTACAAGCATTCTCCTAAATACGTTTCTACTGCAGGTCTATATTTAGTAACAAATCAGGGATTAAAGTATCAAAAATATTTTGACGGGGAAGGGGTCCTTCCGGTACCGGACGGTCACCAGTGCTAATAGCTGCGCTCGCTAGTAGTATATCCGGGAGCTGAAGTAGAGAAAAAAATAACAGCTGATTCTCAGCACAGCGAGCACAACACACAAACAAGGCAGAGAGCGGTGGAGGCGGAAAAACATGTCAGCGATGATCGCTCAGTGTCAAAGGGAATCCATCGCAGCGACGGAGGATCTGAGGGGGTTGTTTTCTAACTCCTGATCCCCCACTCCATTCCAGTAGGTGGTGGTAATGCAGCTCTAAGCTGGTTTGGTCAACCGCAAACCCACACGAAGAAGAAGACGACTGCCCCCTGTCATGCAGCTAATGTGAGCGAAACGTTATTTAATGTATCGGATTACATTTTTTTATTTCTTTCCGATATCCGATCCAGTAATTTAGGCCAGTATCGGACCGATACCGATACTGAATATCGGATCGGCGCATCCCTACTTAAAACTGAATGTGAATTGACCCATTGTGCAAGTTTTACAATAAAAACATGCACATCCATCCCTGCTCACATGCTATAGTTGATGGAGAATGACTGCTGCAGTGCAAGGACATTAATGCTCTAGAATGTTCTTTCCAGGAGTAATTTATATAGACATAAATAGACTTGTGATTCAAGTCATTTAGGATGTAGGGCGTACTGAGTCAAGGACACTTTAGAGTGAAGTGAGCATTGAGTATTTCTACACCTGCATTTCTCCCTCACACGTCCAATTCTCGTTCCGTCATCCTTCAGTTGTCTGTACGTCCCATTTTTGGAGATGAGACGTAATAGTAATAGTAACTTGTAGTAATTTTCCTTTGTATGTGTGACATGAAGTGTCATGTCACAGTTTCTACACAGCCCGTTTATATTAAAACACTTTTCTTTTGTGTTTTTTTTTTCTTGCTCTTTTTGTTTTTCTTAACATTTTACAGTCAGAATGAAAGATGTGTTTTATAGCTTAAATCTCTGAGACCTGCAGAAATTCTTTCCTGTAAACATGGCGGCTGCCCCTGGGAAGTGTGATGGGAGACAAGTAGTCGGTGTGACAGTGAGGTGCCAGGGCTGTGCAGAGAGAGAACTCTATTTTTGTTGCGTTCCTCAAACAAACCCCCACTGCGGCAGACGCCTTGTCATTTTAAACTGTCAGTAGGGTGTTTTTGAAATGGCCTTGTCTAAAACAGGATGTGACGCTTCATAGATACAGACACACTGCTATCATTCCCACATGACACACTACATTAGTGTGTGACATGCGTCTCAGCAATCACAAACACAGCTTGAATTTTTGGCTCTAGCTGGTGTTGGCATAATGAAAACGCACAACATGAAACCTCCTATCACCAATATTTCTTTTTCTAGAACTGCCAGCTGGTGCTTTTCTCCCACGTACAAATGATTGATGCACTAAATTGTAAAAGGGCTTGTTCCGGTGCTGGAAAATCCTTGAAAACTTCTTGAGTATCTGAGTGGTGTTTTCAAGGTTTGAAAAGTGTGTGAACTGAAATGGTTACTGCATTTCTGTTCTAACAGTTTTATCAGCGTGATAGTACTGTATTAGCATTGCTTTTTCTTTAAGAAAAATTAATAAAATAGGTGAGAGAGATTTTATTTATTTTATTGCTCTGTGATATACGATGCAGGTGACTTCACTCGAGGCTTGCTTGCTGCTCGAGTCTGTGGCTGTAGTTCAATCTTCATGTCTTTTCTGATGTGAGCCCTCTGATTTGTGCTCATATGAGAATAAGTAGGGAAGTTTATTTAAGTTTGTTGGCAAATTATTTTAGGTTTTTGGGAGAAAATGAATGTGATGCAGTATGGAATGAGCATGTATTAATGTTTTTACAGCATAGAGAAGTTTTCATCCTTCTGTCAGACGTTTAAAGTGATGCTGAGCAGCAGAGTGAAGTCTCCACTTAAATTCCTTCATTATAAACTCTGCACACTTTTTATTGTTCTTTTTATGCGCACTGATCAGTTCAGGGACACAGCCAGGTTACACTAAAATCTGATATTGGACAAATTTTGGGAATGAAGTGAACAACCAAATGGAAAAAAAAGAAAAAGGTCTGCGCCAAAACATCTGAATTGAGCACAAAGGCGTGCGGTGTGACTGTAACCAAGGCTCTGGACTGTCTCAAGTCAATAATGACTAGAAAAGCAATCAGCTGATACTTCTGTTTGCCGCCTGGATGCCTTGGGCTATTTTGTGTTTGGACAGAATACAGAGTAAAATATTCAGTTGGATTTTACTTTTTCCTTGTAGTATCAGGAGGCTTCACAGTGGTGCGCATATTCAAAAAGCCCCTTTTCCTTCAGGTTCAGAAAAACAAAGCAGAATTGTCATCTGAGTAAATATATAAATATATTTGTAATATACCGCAGTGGCAGGAAAAAGAGCTTGTATTTGACTTTGTTAAACTCTAAGTAAAGTATTGAAAGTGTCATATAACTTTGATAAAACAAATCCTTTTTATGAAGAGTGATGGCAAATATACCTACAAATGTTTAGATATTATCTGTTTGTTTTTTTTTCCCTCCCCATTTCCACATGACTCCTGGCATCAGTGTTCAATGAGATATTAGCAGAAATGGCACTGCTTAGTTCCTTGGTGCCAGCTGGATGACATATGACAGATACAGTAGCCACAGATAGACAGACAGATATGTTGGCTAGGTTGTTGGCTAGCTCCAACATCTGTGACAGGTGTCAGCTCATGTTTACCTCTGCTGCTGCAGCTATGTGACACATGGACAGACAACGCTGCCAAAGTTTGCCAGGAATGATTCACTATGGGTGAGTGGTCCATCTAAGTCAGGTGTTCAAGATAAAGTTTAGCCTGTGCATTTGAATCACACCTTTGCAAGAAATGTAACCGAGCCAATAATGCTTTGAAACCAGACTTACAAGGTCAAAACAGATGCAGATATGTCCATATTCATATATAGATGCAGATGGGTATGTAATGTCAATTGTAAACTTGCCATTCATTGAGCTAAAGTAGCTGGAGGTCAGAAGATTAAATAAAAACTCAGACTGGAAGTGGACAAACAGAGAGACTGAAATATTGATAGGAGAGCATTGATCATAGTTGAGTCACCAAAGAGTCATCTGGTAGAAAGAGCGTGTGGAAAACTGCTGAGCATGCAAGCACTAACACAGATTTCCTGTGTGGAGGCACTCACATTCATTATTCACTGAGAAAGCCCTCTCGGAGAAGCTAAAAATGGATTTTCTGAATCGCTACCAGGCCAATAGCTCGCTGATATTTTTCACTGAGCTGTGGAGGTTCCTCCATGTGGGCTCTTACTGAGTAATCGCTCCGACTCCGGCAATAGTTTTTCATATTCTGGCTGTTGTGCAGCCAACAAACTCCTCAAAGACTTCAATCACACATGAACACATGCATCAGAGTTCAGATAGCAACACATGAAGAATTCATGACAATACTTATTGACTTAATTTGTTGTTAGGCCTGTTTCGGTGTGTGTTTTTGATTGAAGCAAAGCACAAATTAAAGAACACAGGCAGAAAAACCACGACTGTGTGTGTCATCCCTTTTTTTTTTTTTTTTTTTTTTTAAAGATCCAGTGTAATGGTCTGTTCAGCAGACGGGGAGATGCAGAGAACTTAAATATTGGAAACTAATAAATCCAGTCAAATCAAGAAAAAGCTTCATTGCACTTTTATAACAATGTTGTACACTTCTCAGTGCACATATGAAGCTGTGTGTGAGACAACATGTGATATTTGCAGTTTTGATCGGAAATCTTTAACTCTGCAGGGAGACTGGATCAGCATTGTGTTTGTTCTTACATCAAGTTTTAGTGAACTTTCACAAAGATAAATGATGAACTCATTAGAACAAATAGCTGATGACACACGGTATTGTTGTTAGAAAAATGGCCCAATCCTGGTTAAGAATCTGTGTAGCTTTATAATTAGCCTCAGTAAATCAATTCAGTTCATCTAGTAAAGTCCGACTGATATATTGGCCGATATTAGCAATTTGCCGATATATTGGTATTGGAATTTATTTGCTGTCTGGAAGCAATTTGCTCGTCTCACATCCTCTTGAAGCTGATGGGTTGTTGCTTGCAGAGGCTTCGGTTACCTAGGTGACCCTCTAATATATTTGTTACCATAATGAACAGAATCCTTTACTCTCATTGGTAGTCGCTTCAGTCGCTCGCCTGGAAGTTCATTAACTTTTTACAGTCTCTGGTCGCCATGTTGCTGCAAATCACTTCTGTGTGTATGCAGCTTAAGAAAGAGGCGGGGAGAAAACACCCTAAACCATGTTATGAGTGTTAATGTTGCATAGTTGTCCACCAGGGGCTCTCTGCAACTCTCTTGCAACACGTGTTTGGAACGCCACAACAGAACAACCAGTTTAACCTGTTGTTATTTAGAGGGGCAGTATTTTCATAAGCCTCTCTTGGCTTCTAACCTCCCAGCACAATGTTTCTTTTTTTTTTTTTTTTTTACATAATCTTTTTTTTAATTCAATGTGCAAATAAAATAAACTCGTGCTGTGAAACCCAAAAGTTGAAGACATTAATGAAAAAAATGGTTATTTCTTTGATTATCAGAATAAGGGAGTGAAGAGCCAATTAGATTGTGATTTGTATGCACAGAATATGTGCTCGCTGCTCATTATGCGCGGACATGTTTGTGAGTTGTATGTTTATTGGAGTGTTTTGCTGTGCACTCGCTGTAAATGAGCTGAAAGCTACTGAAACTAAAGAAGAAAGCGAGGGCAGTTCTTTTTTTTCTTTTTTCTTTTTTTTTTGTTAATCGCTTTCCTGATACCATATTAAATATCTTGTGACTTTTTGTT
Organism: Archocentrus centrarchus; assembly: GCF_007364275.1. Taxonomy (NCBI): domain Eukaryota; kingdom Metazoa; phylum Chordata; class Actinopteri; order Cichliformes; family Cichlidae; genus Archocentrus; species Archocentrus centrarchus. The sequence goes on along the minus strand of NC_044361.1, from coordinate 17,659,533 downwards.
CTTCCAGTCCAGCTAAACTGCTGTTGCCTTTCATTTGCGTGCCTGCCTCTGTATTCTGTTTGACCTCTTTTAATTCCTCCCTAGTCTGGACAAAAAAGACAACAGAGGGTGGCGGTGTGCGCGCATGCATGCGTGTTTGTGCCTGCGTGCGCGTGTGTAGCATCTTGTCCTGTGATTTAGTGCCAAGCTGGCAACAGAGAGTAGTGAATAGGGGGCCCATTTCACACAAAGAGGGCACATACACACAAACACACACAACTAGCAGTCAATGCCACACTGCAGGCCACCAACTGCACACCTGGCACGCTGCTATTATGTCACCAGTGCGTTGTGTATCAGTGTGCACCAGTGTGTATGTGTGATTGTGTAAGTCCAGCAGACGCCATCTGCTCTGTACTCTGTGAACTTGTGTCCACACCTCTTTTCTCCCTGTTCCACTTCACCATAACATCCTTTGACAAAAAAAGACCAACAAAAAAAACAACAAGAAACTACACTTGATAATCCTGCTGTGTACAAATGCTTTATATTAAGAATGTACACTATATTTTAACGTGAGACATACCATATGAGTGCCACTAGCAGTTACACCTGTAGTTGTTGTATGTAGTTTTCATCAGATGAGAGGCCGTTCTGTATTTCTGTCACACTGGAACATGCAGAGAAGTTAAGCAAACACAGTAAAAGCATTCTGAGAAAAGAGTGTCATGCAGACATATGATTGAAGAAATTCAAACAGATTAAAACAGATTGTTTGATGTAATGAAATAAACATATTTGAGTTTTAATTGTATTATTTTCTCTTCAGAAAGTCTTTTCTTTTTCTTGCTTCTTTCCTTTTATGACACTTCTCTCCTCCCCATGCCCCCTCAGCTCCATCTGTTTTTTTTTTTTTTTTGTCTTTTAAATTCTTTTTTTTTCTTTCTGCCACCTGAAGTCAGCGAGTGCTACTGTATTTAACTGCTGCAGATCAGCGTGTGGGGGGAGGGGAGAGCAGTTTCTTTTTCAGTCAATAGGTGGCAGTAGGACACTTGGATTAGGACCCAGACCATGTGCTCGCTTCACTGGCCTTGTTATTGTCTGCACGGCTTTCCACACATGCCCACACTGTCTCTCGCACACTCTGAGAGTCAGCTTGTGTCCTTAACTGCTGTAAGTCCTCTGACTCACATTTGGCTTTTAGTTCCTCCTCGCCAAAATGTGTGTCTGTGCTTCTCTCTGTATGTGTGCGAGTTCCCTTTCCCAAGCAGCTAAGCGCACTACTGCGATGTTATTTACATGCCAACTTCCTCCTTGTTAGTCCATCCATGTGAATCACAAAAGACAACAAATAAAGTGACACCCTCTTTCTTTGTTATTGTAGGCTTATAAATATCTGTAATGGTTTACTGCTCAAAGAAGTCATTTTCACATTTTTTTTTCCTCTTTTTTGTGGGGGGGCTTTTTTCATTTCCCTCATGATCTTTCATGTTTCATCACTAAAGTTCTTCTGCAGCCGATGTCACAAACACAAGTACTGGTTTTAATTATTATTATATATATATATTTTGGTCTTGGCCTTTAATTACATCATATCACAGCATGACTTGTGTTAATTTACAAATTATTTATTCTGCTGTTGTTTTCCTAATTTCATCACTCTACTCTGGTACAAAGAATGATGAAAAACATTTACGAAGTGCAGAACTTGCCCTGTTACCTAGTGTCATTCCTGAGTTTCCTGAGGGGGGGGGGGTTCAGCTGAGCTTTGCTGGAAAGCCTATAGAAACCGCAAGGTTGTTGCTATAGTCCCAGTGAAAGAAGAAACAAAGGAAAAGCCACAAGTGGCTCAAGTTTGTCTGCTTTGAAGTCTTGTCTCGGAGGTTTAAAGACAGAAGATTCTGAGATTAATTGGGCTGTTTAATCTGCACAGTTTCCTCTTTAAGCTTTTTGTCAGTGTCACTAAACAAAAGCCCTTTGGAGATCTTCGGGGCTTGAAGTTTTTACCATGTGGCATATTTGTGTCAGATGGGTTTCTGAGTGGGAAGACTGCCTAAGATCAGTGAAAGTTTGGTACTAACTTGTTAATAGCAGCACAGCAACAAATCTTTTTTTTAGTGTTTCTTTTAATTGCACTAAAATCATACCCTTTCTATCCAGTGTCTTTATTGTTCAGGTGGAGAGAAGCATTCTTGTTTACTTTATCTTAATCAACTGAAGAACACTTGATCATCTAACATCTGTCATTATTAAACAAAACAATGAAACAAGCATAAGTCCAGGAGGTTATTGGCAGGTTCACTGACTTTGCCCCTGTTTTTCAGAATCAGCAGATATTGGACCCAGGACTTCCTGTTCTGTGCGCTGATTATATCTACAAATGCCGATTTTAAAGGAAGAAAAAAAAAAAAAAAAGTCATTGTCAGATTGTGGCCAATGTTGTGGAGATTGTTTTATTGATTTTAGAAATGCAAAGTGCTTAACTGCATTCAGACAAAGCTTGCTCAAATGTGATTGGTCACCAGAACTCAGACTAAAAGCACAGAAATAGAAATCAGAAAGCTTCAAGTACCACTGCAATAACAACCAAGCATTTGAAAATAAGAGTAATGTATTCAGCTGCCTCTCCAGTCTCTCATCTTATGGGCTCCAGCTCCATGGTTTGCTCTGCTGCCTCGGTGAGCTCAGTGTTGCGGCACATGCGCCAGCTTTCCACCTGCTGCAAATTCTAGTTGAAGTGGCGCTCTAACTTGTAGCAGATCTTCAGCTCAGAACAACGACTACGATAGCAAGCTGCAGTTCAAGACAGTGGAGTCGGAGTCCGTCTGACAGTTAGATGAGAGAGTCTTTGAGTCTGTGTGCTAGGATGGCACAGCAGCAACTTAGTCAGTGTGCCAGTATCGAAAACACGAGACATTAACCACCAGGGCTAGCTGGTTAGCAACAACTCCTAAAAAAAGAGTGAAGGCGTTGTAAAAACATTAAAAAAATATATTTTAAGTTGGCAGATATTCTTAGGCAGTCCACCTAAGTACAGTCTGTGTGGGAGGAAACAGGCTGATTAAAAAAAATAAATAAATAAATTGTAAAACTTAGTTTATTTGGGGTGGCATGGTGGTTGTGGTGGTTAGCACTGCCATGTTACAGCAAGGTGGTGCTGGGTTTGAAGCTTAAATAGGCCCTAGATGTGAATTTGAGCATGAGTGGTTGCCTGTCTCTCTGTTAAGACCCTACCACCCCTCCTCCCCACCTCCCTGCAAAGTTTATTTCGGGTTTGTGGGATCAATGTAAATACAATATTAAGCATATTATAATTTCATGAAAATGTTATGGAAATGTTTCTTGCCTTAGTAGATGTTAGATGTCAAATCTAAAATTTACTGGCCCTTTAACTTTGGTTTCCACCAGCTCATGAAGAAAGTATTTCTGGTTCTGTAGCTGCTTGGTTTTGCCTGTGGAAATGACACTGATGAAAGTAACGAGTTTCAGTGGAACAGTGGAGTTGGATATAAAACCAAAAACTGAAATATGCTAAGTGCTCTGAGTGTTCACTATTGGTGAACATTTGATTCTTTAAATTAATTAATATAATAATGTATTTATATAATAGTCATACATCTTACTCTTATTTCCCCATTGTACCCAACTGAGAGACTCAAACTTCAGGTTATAACTTATTTTCCACTGTTTTCATGGCCCAAGCACAAATATAAACTGTCTGTAGTGGTGTGCCATATGTTCTTGGTTACCCAAGGTTTTGGCCCGCTATCATTTACCATACACGCGTCACACGTCCATCCACTTAACACATCACAATTAACTGATTTGGCACTGGTAGTTTACCTGTAATTAACATGAAACCCACATCATGTTTTGTGATCAGCGCAACTCATTACCTATGAAAGACAGAGAAGTCAAGTCTGCAGCTGTTTTTCTGCCTGACTCGTTCCATCACTTCACACTTGCTAATGGCTCTGTTTACTTGTCTTTTTCTTTTCCGTCCCTGCTCTCTCTTACCCTGTCATTACAACGTCTTTGATCTTCCCTCTTTTTCAGTCACTGGCATCTTCCTCATGTCCCAATTGTTCGATTTTGGTTTAAATCACTGTCACTTACTATGTGCATTTCTTTATAAATCTTTTTTTTTAATTTTATTTTTTTTATTTGTCTGAGTTTTCTTTTAATTTTGTAAGAATGTTTTCTCATGTGGATATATATATATATATATATATTAGGGCTGGGACTTTAACGCATTAATTTCGATTAATTAATTATGGGGAAATTAACGCGTTAAAAATTTTTAACGCATTTTAATCGCACTTTGCACCGTGGAACGTTTCTCAGTGCACGAGTTCCAGGCATACAGATTATATCGACGCACAATGTCCAAATTAGGGGCCGCATCCTGCGAAGGACCCGGCCCACGTCTTTCGCAGCCCACGAACACCACAAAGGCCGGAAGTGAGCGGCTAGCCTTCATATCAGCTGCCGTCACCTCTGCGTAGCTCATGTCGCCTAGCAACCGTGAGTGCGAAGCACAGCTGTGTAAAAGCAGCTGTTAAACGGAGAACGAACTTTTTCTCCTTTTTGTGGTTTAATTTTAAGTCTTTAATTCAAAATAAGCTGTTAAAACAAGCATAACACATTTCAACATCAAGGAATACAGCTGAGCTAATGATTAATTTCCAAATATAACAAGTGAGACATTAATGTTGAATAAAACTATCCAGTTATGATGCTTAACTTTAATTTCAGGTGTTTGCTTATCACAGGAGCACTTCCAACCTTCGTTGGTCCGTGTAGTAGACTGGTGGGAAAATAAACTAAAGTTTGAAGTTTAAGCTTATGTATATTGATTTATTCATCAACTAAACTTAAATTAATATTTCTCATGTCAAATATTGAAATGCTATTAAAATGCGATTAATTTCGATTAATTATTTACAAAGCTTGTAATTAATTTGATTAATTTTTTTAATCGAGTCCCACCCCTAATATATATATATGTATGTGTGTGTATGTGTGTGTGTGTGTGTGTGTAACATTGTCTTATAGTTTTTGTACTTATTTGTTTTTTATGTAAGCACGAAGAACCGCAGCAATTTCCTAATGCTGTGAACCTGTTCACCCATGTGGCAATAAAACCTTCTGATTCTGATATATATATATAGTGTGTGTGTATGTATATATGTCTATTTCTAATTTCTCTGTTCTTCTATAATAGTTTACTAACTAATGTTGAACCTCTGTTAGCTTGTGTGTATTCAGATGGATAAATAATAACATTTCTCATCAAAAGGCTAAATCCCAGTTCATTCCAAAAGGGACATATCATCAGCAACTCATTTGTTTCCCATTTAGCTGAATGAACAGGAAAAGCCAAGAGCAAAAATGTTAGCCCTGAAGTTATGTGCACCTGCATTTGTTTGTTCTTTGGTTTTAAATTAATTTCAAATGATGCATAGTGAGATGAGGTTATGTTGTGATGAGTAGAAATATTTTATGAATCATGGTTTTAGCTGTTTTAATGCTGTTACATTAAATTTAATGGCTTGAGGCTCAAATATAACAAACATATTTAAATGTTCATTCCCTTATTAATTGTATCTAACTATATCGGTCTGTCAAATGGCAGAAAACATCAAAAAGAGAGTAGTTTTACAAGTAAACTGGTGAAGATTTACATTGGTGCTCATAGTGAGTTGGATACATTCAGTGTTTAATAAGCCTTTTTTTTTTCCCCCTTTGGAAATCAAAGAAATTATTTGGCAACCATGTCCTCATGTACTGTAATTCTACAAAAGAACACCCACATCCTCTGAGTGGAATTTGATTTCTTTTTTTTTTTTTTTTACATAATCTGTGTAGTTTTTGTGAATTTGTGCATACGTTTGTGTTTGTCCTCGTCTGATATATATTTTGATACCATCAGGGGGTCTCTTCACACCCCCTGCAGGAAGCAGTTCTCACATAGTGGACCGCCTGTGGTTGTAGCTACGAGCTCCTGGTGTTGGGTGACATGAAGGGGCTACAGGGTAGACAGCTGATGCACATGCACATACTTAAGCAAACATAACAGAAGCTTGCTCACAGAAATGTTTTTGCAAATGCTGGAAACCATTGTATGTGTCCTCTAGGAAATGTTCCCTCCAACTGTTTGAACTCAGACTCTCTCTTTGTGCTTCAGGTTGTACATGGCATTGCCACTCGATCAACAACCTTTGTTTTGTCCCACTGCAGTTCAAAAATAATTCTCCATCACATGTGGTGTTTTAAAAGCAGCTTCTGTTGGACGCCTCATCGTTTGGCAGATGGAAACAGGCAGAAAATTGATCATCATTTTTATTTTGTAGACTGAGGCTTGATATTTCCATCCTTCCGGTGCATATCTGAGCTGTCAGTTTACCATCAAAAACACATGATCACATTTGTTTTGTAGCACTTCTCTTTAATGAAAAGTCAACAACACCGCTACTGGCAATGCTGGCGATGTCGTCACACATTCATAAAGTCGTGCTTTATGGCAAAACAGTTAGAGGATACCATCTATGATATTATGTTTTTGCTTTAAATTGTGGTAGAATGAAGAAATCACAAAACTCAGTAAATCTCAGGGCATTTTTCTACCTGCAGTTTATTTGCTCTGGACTAGTTAGTTGATGATTAGTTGAATCCAGGGCAGGTGTCACCAGTCTATCAAGAGAACCAGTGTCTTACACTTTATCCAGTTTTTCTTCTGCTTGGCCTGCAGATGGTGAGTACTTGTCTGCTAGCAACCAAAGCAGTCACAAATATTTTTTGGTGCAGCACCTTGTCTGTTACCAGTTTCACCTCTTCACTATTCATCAACTTGTTGGGGAATGCATTTTTTTTTTCCCGAGCAACCACAGGTTGCCAGAGAGTTGCCAACCAGTCTCTAGGGCTGTGTGACTGGGGCCTGTGTTATCTCATGTGCCAACAAAAGACTCTAAATCTCGAAAGTTTCAATTCGTGGTTAAAGAAAGGTTTGCAATTGTTTTGGTCAACATCAGAATTATTATGTTCTCACCTGCCCAAACAAACTGCACCAAGACCTTCTTGCTGTGAGGCAGCAGTGTTAACCACCACGCCACCGTGCTGCCCTCATTTTAGAGGTTGTTTTTTTAAAACCTGTGGTATTTCAATACAACCTAGCCCAACCTGCATCCAATATGCTACTCAAATAATGAGCCCTTGCCGTTTCATTGTGAATATTTTATGTGCAGTGTTATCAGATGATGTTCATGCACAGTATGCAAATCACATAAGTGGGAGGGGAGGTGGCTTTGAACAGCTAAGCCAGGCAGGCTTTCCTTTGATTCTAAACTAAGGATGAAGAATTCTTTCTAAAAAAAAAAAAAAGAAAGTTTTTTTAGTTTCAAAGTAAGATGAGGAATTTCATCAACACCTTCATTATTCTGCATTAATGTAAACAATAAACCAAAGCAGTTTTAGTGCAAACATTTTGCTGATTCGCAGCATGTCAATAACAGAATATGTCTTTTTAACACTGTGAGGAGAAAAAGAAGCACACTTGAGAATTTTTTAAATTTAATATGAGGTAAAATTGGCAGGTCAGAGTATGACTTTATGGCCGAACCAATATGAACCATGTGATGGCAGTTAATACAGACAAATAAGGAAATTTAGAAAGTCATCTTTTAGTTACTCAGGCCAACAATTTTACATTAGCTCTATTGACACTTCTATTATCCCAACTAATGTCAGTTTTGATATGTGAGGTGAAGGCATAGTTTTGTATTATGTTTTAATATTCATGAATATTAATTTACTGAACTACATACTGTAACGTGATATGGACTTAACAGTGTGAGAACATTAAGAATTTAAAAGAAGCTCTTTTATGTGTGGCACTACTTTTGACAGGGTGGGCAGGACTGACTCTGCATATTAAGCCATGCAGATGAATACTCAAAGTGAAAATGCTGAAAAGAATAAATTGCTGGAGAAAGTAATAGAAAGATAAAAGTGAAAAGAAGAGGAGAGCTTTCAGTAATGTATAACACCATGAAGAGATATGAATCATTAACAAGAGAAATGATAACGGGAGACGATGGAATACAAGACAGCACTGCTCTAAATTATTTGATCATATGGAAAAGACACTATCACTGCCTCTAGTTCAACCAGTGGGAATTGCTTCCATTTGGCAGGGAAAAAAAGAGAATCCTTTTGGATTGCATGAGTTGCAAACACACAAACATAAGCTCTGCACATGTCAGGGCATGTCTTCAGCATGCACCTATCTGTTTATTTCTGCCTGCCTCTTGTGGGGGTGAGGTATTTAGCCTCAGTAATTTTTGTGATGTGAGGAATTACTCTTATCAAATATAGGAGCACATTTTGACACATAACTTTGTTTTATTTAAGAGAAAATTTCTTGACTAAGGGGATGTGCCTTTATACCTTTTAAGAGTAATTGCTAGTATTGTTTTCATGGCTCAGACCCAAATGCATAACTCAGAATCAGTTCAGTTAAAGTTAAAATACTCGAAAGGGTCGATTTGGCTACAGTTGTTGCTGTAATAGTTTAAACACTCAAATGTTGCCTACTGTTAATAAGAAAAACTGAGCTTTTTACACTCATACATAAAATAAGTCAAATAAAAGAGGCCAGTAAGATAAGAGAAACAATTCTTTTAACTTTAAAATTACATGAATTAAAGCCAGTAGTGCAATGCCAGCTTTGAAAAAAAATGCAGTAATGCTTTCTCCTCTTTTGTTAACAGTGATGAGATGGCTCATCATCAGTGACAGCTGATTTTCTCCTTGCTCATCATAAATTTATTCCCTGTGAGTATAAAAGACATTACTGGAGCCTTTCACAAGGCTGACCCATCCCCTTTCAGTGCTGATTAACTGTGAAAGACCTGCTGTAAATGGACAGAAACCGATTGCTAGCCTAGCAACATACATATGAGGCTTACTGACTCTCCATACTGTGTCGCCTCTTCCACAAGACAGCATTTCATCTTCTCCAGATGCTTTATATTGTAGGATAAAGACCGTACAATATTAGAAGGAAAACCCTAAGAGGCAGATGACCTCCAAGCAAGCACATGGCGACAGTGGGAAGGAGAACCTCGAACAGAACCAGGCTCAAGGAGGGGCAGCCATCTGCTGGCTGGAGATGAGGGGAAAGAGAAGAGAGCAGAGGGAGGTGGAGTTTAATAATTACTAATGATTAAATGCTATAGTGGTGTATAAACACACAAGTGAAAAGAGCAAGGTCTAAACCAGGTAACAAAACTGAAGGGGCAGGGCAGATACCAGAGTCCTCAAAGCAGGTCCAGTATGTGGTCAAAACAGACTGCCACACAAAAAAAAAAAAAAGGTTTGAATGCTAGGCTTTTCCTCCCGGGCTGGACCAAAGAAATCCTCAGGAATATCGGGAGACAGAGATGCACAGCTGCAAAGTCTGTGACTTTTGAGCTTGGAAAGGAGCCCACAAGAAATTAGTCATTTTGCTTGGTTCCACTCTGGGGCGGATCCTGAGTCACTAACCACACACTTTGGGAGGTAGCAAAGAGCAGTCTTTTGCCTTGGCTGACTGGCCAGTGGTAGTGGATACAGCAGTGGTTTTCAAAGTTTTTGTTCCCACGACACACCAAAGAGCAAGCCACAATTCCAAAGTGAACCTATATGCATATCTGCAGAAAACAGCCTTTTATGTCATCTGGAATATCATCATTTTTGAGCATGTCTCCTACAGTTTTTCCTATGCAATAAGCTCCACTAGCATATAATTTGTGTCATCCTCGTATCACTTTCACACACTCCAAGAAACATTCTTGCTGCCCCTGGAGCCTGGGCTGTTTGAAAGTGGGTAAAGTTTCTCGCAGAAGAGAGTTCTGATATTCTCTGTGCCTCTTTAGATTGCTTGGTGGATTGTTTGTATTAGTTTACACCTCAGAACAAAATATGCAGTTGGGCAGAAAGCCATTGTAATACCCAGTGCAGCTGAAGCCATAGGACAGGTAGCTTTCACAGTAGTTTCCCCTGACAGGACCTTTGTTCAGGCCATTTGATGTGTGCAAATAGTGTAAAATGGATATTTCATTCATTACTTTATGTACAGTTACAGTAATAATGTATGTCTGACACAAAATCCCAAGGTACACCTGGATTTGCTCCCACTTGCTCTGGCACACAACTTGGGAACCACTGGGCTAAATTTATGTGGTGATATACATGATCAATAGTGGGTCAGTGACCACCTCCAAAGGGGACAACCCCCACTAGTGTTTAAATACCTGGACTCTCCACCTTTAGTTTTAGAACTGAAGAAGCCTCTTGGATGAGAGGTGAAAAAGTCCAATTGCCTTTTCATGTTCTTAAGATTACTATTACCTGGATGACTGAGAACCTACACAGACACACTGGGCTTAGATGACTGGAGGAGGTGGAACATTCCTTGAGATGGTTTGAACAGGGGAAAGAGCGAAGGTGGGCCTCCTCCTTCTGGTGTGCAGCGAGCAGAGACTCGGAGATGTGTGCATGAAGAAGAGTGTATATTCAGTTTTGGGAAGCGATCGTCTCGATTCATCCTGTCAGCTTTGACCCCCAAAGAGAAGCTGGATGAGATAGTGTGGCATAATTTGCTAATAGCAAAAAAGTAAGTTTTAGACTAAGTTTGTGTATCTTGACTCTGATAGAGGAGTAACTGTATTTTGTATATTTTCTTCTCGTGTGTGTGTGTGTGTGTGTGTGTGTGTGTGTGTGTGTGTGTGTGTGTGTGTGTGTGTGTGTGTGTGTGTGAGTATGAGTGAGTGAGACTGTCCTGACACGTTTCTCTCTCTAGCCACAGTCACTGTCACTCCAGGTCTTCGGCTAAACAAGTTGTTGAGCGTTTCTGCTTGACTGGACAGCCTGTCGCCACATCTGTCACTTCGCAGAAAACCCTGTGCCTGATTCCCTTCGACCCCCGTTGCATGTTTTTGTGTATGTGTGTGTGTTGTGGGGCACAACTTGACTGTAAAGCTCCTTGCCTAGTAGCTAAAACTGTGTCTGGTAAGATGTTTGTGTTTTACTTTGCTCTTAGACCTTTTTTCTGCAGTAGTAGCCTTTACTGCAGTGAGATCTGTCTGAGATGCAGCTACAGCAACATTCAAAACGTTTTTTTCCAGTTTTTGCAGTCAAAACTTTGCGAGTTCTGATTGTTGGTTAGATTACTTCAAATCCTTAGTTCTGCTGCAACTACCCAAAATTCATAGTGTGTTTTTACAAATTTCAGCTAGAATGTTACAGGAAAATGTAAACATCATATTTATTATTTTAGAATTATATTTCTCTAGCAGGATTGTACATTGATTATTAATGATAAATGTCTGCTCTAAAAGCCCATATTGTTTGAAGATTATACCTTTATTCATGTACATTCCTACAAATCACATTATAAAGTCTTATTTTCTGAGAATACATTGTTTTTCATGTCTCACTAAAGCTCTTTGTTGATCAGTAATACATTTCTGTCTTCATTAAGCCATTCTGGCAGGAAGTGGCTATAAAGGCGATATCATTCTGACCTGCTGTGTTTTTAGGTTCACATCATTGGGGAACTTGTTTTGCAATATTGCCGTGTTTTCAACTCACTGTTCTCCCCTCTCGCCTCTGCTCTGTGTGTTGGACATACAAACACACTGACATTGAGAGAGAGAAACAAGTGTCACAGCAAACACAATACTGACTCAAACTGCACACAAATGAACCAAGTTCACAAAACTTTATTTTCATTTCTTTCCATTTAATTCCATTCATTTTGTTTTCCTTCCAACTAAGATATATATAAACAACTTTACAATGTCTTATGTTCATTTTTTCATTTTCTCATGTTACCTCAGCTTTTGTCAGTATGGTTGCAGGTTTCTAAGAATTGAAACACAATCCCCTCATTGTGTGCTTTACTTTTTATGTATACCCGTGTTTGCCCTTGAGTAGCTCTGCTTACTATGGCTAGAATTCTTGTGCAACGTAAGTTGTGAGTAAAAAGGATGCGCACACTTGTGTCTATGCATGTTCACGCATGTGGTTGTGATTGAAGTTCTCTCCCTGAAAAGCTTTGGCCTTTGGTCTTCACCGTTCATGTCTATTCTTACTGTGACCAGTCAGCTCCTGTCGTTGGCTAGTCTGCCTCAAAGCACATTATTCCCAAAGGCCTAAGGCCCTAGAGTTATTAATAAACTGTACATTGTTTCTGTTGTATGGATATATTTTGTTTAAAGTGTTTTTGTGAAAATTGTTTCATAATTTTATATGAATGATCCAATGAGGATTTATGATGTGGCATCCTTTGTTTCATAGAGTTTGTGTTTAGTGTCTGCTGATTTGTAGAGAGGGAGAGAATTACAATAGTAGAAAAAAGAAGAAGCGCAAGGTAGCGAGAAGGCAGATTGGGATAAACTGCATTACACATGGCCTAACCTCAGCTTTTTAACTGAGTCTGTAGCTTTAATACACAAACAGTGCCTCATGAAAATGCAAGTATTTGCAAAAATATTGTATTGCAATATAGCACTCAGTTAACACACACATAACATGCTAATACATTTGCAAATACTCAAACACAGCTGCTAATGCACCCATTATATGTTAGAGTTTCTTTATTAATTAACACTCACACAGGTTCACACAGAGTGCAAAGTTCTTTTGGGCTTGCTACAGTAACTAATTCCTTAGGCGCGCTCACACACACACACACACACACACACACACACACACACACACACACACACACACACACACAAACTGGCTAAACGAATTAACAAACACAAACATCGTGCCTGCAGGTGTGTCATGAATATATTAGCATAAATACTGACCAGACCTATAATTATTTATCACATTAATGCCTGCACATGAATGTGTGCACACACACACACAAACAAAGAAATTAGGTCAACAGCCTTGAATTGAAAGAAGTTAAACCTTATTATGTCTGATTAATAACACAGCTGTAAAAGGTCTGGTGTGTTTGTATGTCCCTGGGTCTTGTATGGCTGTATGTATATACAGTGTATGTGATTGTGTATCCAGTACCTTAACTTCTTGACAGCTAATATTAACCACTACATACCTCAATGACTCTTTAATAAGGACTAATTTCCATATGTAATCTGATTCGTTGAGACGTGTGTGTGTGTGTGTGTGTCTACTACCCTTACCACAGGTCCTTTAATTCACACACACCATCAACCAGTCATCCTGTTCTCAGCTTGAAGTCATCTGCTTTCACAATAAATTCATTATCTTGATAGACTGACGCTGGATCAAATCTCAAGACAGTGTGAATAATCTGTTTCATCCAATGACATAATTAACAGTAACATGCTTAAGTATATATTTTGGTATTTCAAAGAGTGCTGTCAGTGACTTGATTGATGATTATAGCTCGGTCCTGAGAACATTCAGAAAAAAAAATGCTTCCTAACTGTCGCACATTATAGCAAATGTCAGTTAAGTTCAGAGCAAGAGAGCCGTGTCATGATTTGTCACTTTAACATGTCACCAGCTTGTCAATAATGTCAACAGAAGCTGTGAGCGGTACCTACTGTGTATCAGTTGTTGGGCTTCTTGTGTCGCTGTCTTTTTAAGACTGATTGTGTAAATTACAAGTGGGGTTACTTCATATGCAACTATGTGAAAAAGAAATTCAAAGCACTCCTAGTAAATATTTGCTTTATATATGAATTGTTCGTATCAAAAGACACCTTGACACATTTTTCTCTTGCAACATTGTTATTAAAGTATGAATAAAGTAAACATAATGGGAAAAAAAAGCAAGAGACTATTGTAGTGTTAAACTTACGAGTCAAATTGAAATTGCACAGATGTCAGGATATTTTTTTTCCACTCACTATCAAACTTATTTAAATTATTTTGTTGGAACAGTTTTGACTTATTTGTGCTGTACTACAATTATAGTAACTGTCATAGTTTGATCACGTAGTCGTGGCATAAAATTTTCGTTGTTAACACATTTCTTTCTTGTGTTACTTTAATTTTGTGCTTTTGGGAAATTTATGTTAAACAAACTTCTGCTAAAAAAAGGAAAAAAAACTCGGATCATTCCCACCTCCATCTTTCCCTGTCCATTACTTCACTTTAACTCCTCTTATTTTAGTAGAAGCAGCATTGTTGTGAAGCTCTTTAGGCAGTTAAGGGGCCTTTTTTGGTCCCAACAGATTCCCATTGCTCTCATATGTAGTCATCTATCTTCTTGGAAAGCTTCTACAAACACACACACACGGAGTCACAGACACACAGAGTAAAGACAAAAGTGTATACGTATCATCTTCCCTCCCATTACTGTGTATGTTTTCATATACACACAGTCTCACAAACACACACATACAAACAACAGACACATACACATTGTACTTGGAGCCCCCTTGCCAATTACCTTTGATATATCCATACAATGCGTCTGACCCATATCTTCTGTGACATTACGTGTGCACATATGTCCACACACACAAACAAGCTTTGATGTATTGAGACGCTCTGCCTTATGCACAGGCGTGCACAGAAGGGCATGCCTGCAGTTCAGAAACTATGCAAAAGTAGGTTAAAGCTGATGTGCTGTTTTTTTTTTTTTTTAAAGGATTGTGTAGGCTGTTAATTAAAGCCATGCATCTATATTCACTTATGCACACGCACAAACACATGCATGTACTTCATGCACACATACATGTAGTTAGTGTAAACATGCTCGAGAGATGATATTTGCATATGCCTGTGCGCGCGCGTGTGTATTGGGTTAATCCGTGATGATGATGCTACCTGCCAAGACACCCACGCATCACATCAACAGTTGTTGCTCTAAACTAAGCTGCTTAATTACTGCAATTAAACTCTGTGTGTGGTGCTTGTGCACGGGTTGCAGTGTGATAACGTGTGTGGCGGAGACTGAACGAGGGCTCGTGCGCGCATATGTGCGCGAAGCTTCTCAATTTATCAAAATGTTTATTGGTAAAGTTTTTGAATTTTAGTGAAAGCTGTTGAATACATAAATGTATGTAAATATCAAACAAATTAAAGTTGTGAAATGACATCATGCATATTTCAAATATTTACATGTTAGACTGGGGAGCAGGGACTAAGGATGGTGTTAACTGATTAAACTAATAATTATGTAGTCTGTGTACCATTTGAATCTTTAAATTTGTTTCATATGAAAATTCAGAAGACGGCAATTTAGTCAGCGATCTTGTGATGTTGAGTCAATGGATTTATATGCTAATAAATTTCACAGTTATCCCCACACTTAAATACTCTGCAAAATTGATATCCTCCTCTTCTTTTTCCAACAAATCTTTTCTCTCCTTAATTCAGCATCACCACACAAGCGCTCGCTTTTCTCTCTCTCTCCTTCCACATTCATCATTTAATTTCTCAAGTTGCTTTTCCTGACATCTGCCCCAGAATTTTTTATTTATTTTTTTTGTTACTGTCTTGTGGGTGGGGAGGTTTACTGTGGAGGCAGACAGCCAGAGGCAAGTGGATGATGGAGTAGGATAGGGGAGGGACTGATGTGACTGAAGGTCAGACAGGCCTTCCAGTCAGTGCCACTGTAGAGAAGTGTTGCATGGTTGTGTGTTTTTGTGTGTGCTTTTTAATGTGGTGAAGAACTTTATTATCTTTTGGAAAGGCTTTTAGTTCAAATGAATATGTTTATAAAACAGTTTGTGTGTTGGAGGGCTGAATACAAGCCCCTTTTAGCCCTTTTAAATTAATTGTTCTATGTAATATAATTTCCTCAAATTATATTGATGAAAGTAAGTTATTTTAATATATATTAAAATAATAGCTAAACACGTTTTTTTTTAATTTGGCATTGTATCCTTGACATAAATCTAGTTTGCTCATATGAATACAATCTGAAAATACCTCAGTATAGAGTATGTGGTAATGTTATTGATTACACATCATTTGTATGTAGCCTTTCTTGACTCTCTCTGCTGCTCTCCATATGAATTCCTAGGCATGCCCAGACTGAATGTACTTAAGAGGCAATCTATTGATCCATGCTCTGTCTGTGTTGACACACATCTCTCTTTGGAGGGACCCAGTGTGTGTTTGTGCATATTTATAATCTGTTTTATTTTATTTATTTATTTATTTTTTTTGGTCTCCATGAGAACCAAGAATAGATGGGAATTGAGAGCGGTCTGACCAAAGGTACAAAGTTCACAAACTTTTAATACAGATTTGAATTGTTTTCCCCCTCTGCTCACATTCTTTATTTTGTACTTTTATATTTGCAGATTTGCAGGGTCATGCAAATCTCCTGAGTGGTAATATTTAATAGACTGCAGATGTTATGCACATGGAGATCTTGTTATACTACATTAAGTACATATTTTCCATGATACAGAGCAACACATGGCTAAACATGTGTACATTGAGCTATTATGATTAATATAAGTGTGTGTGTGTGTGTGTGTGTGTGTGTGTGTGTGTGTGTGTGTGTGTGTGTGTGTGTGTGTGTGTGTGTGTGTGTGTGTGTGTGCGTGCGTGTGCTTCTAATTTAGGCTGTCACATTATTTGTATTGAAAAAAGAATAAATTATCAACCAAAATTGAAGTATTGCAGAACTTTTTGTTTAAACCAACCAAATATTTTTATTTCAGTAAATTTGAACCATCTTAAGTGGTTGCCCTCTCGCTCTCTCTTTCACACACTCTCCTACCATGGGTGTACTGCAACATGTTTTAGCAGTGTGTTGACTTGTGTTATGGAAAATAGGGATTTAGTACAGTTTAATAGGATCATCTTTATGTGCACCTAATCTATAATCTGTTAAACATTGTGCCCCATGGCAGCCAATCACAATTTATACCATATTACAGAGATTTAGATAAGTAAGGATATTGAACTCATATGGCAAATGGTAGGATAGGTTATGTCTATTCTTGCATACAACCCATGTACAGTAAAGGGTACTACAACTTCTACACAACTATACTGTGAGACCACTAGTGCTTTAATTTTGCCTTTATTTAATTATGTATTTATTTATTTTTTGAGTATCTTGGTATTAATTACGTTCAAGCTGACACAGACTCCACAAATTTATTCAAAACCCAATAACTACGGTATGTTATTCCAGCATGAAGTGACAAATTCTTGCAAATCTTCTGATCTTAGGACTGATTGGTTTTCTCAGTATTTAAATGTCCCGTTAAGGCCATATTTTTCCTTCACAGAAAGGGACTAGGTTGAAGTGGGTTGAGGTCAGGTGACTGTGGTTTGGTCTTCAAGTTGTTCTTGGTTAGAGGTCATTATCCTGATACACTGTGAATCTGGGACCATTCTTCCCCTTGGTCAGTGTGTAGTTGGTCCAGTGCAAGTATCCCACGGTGCTGTTGGTAAAACAGTGTCTCACACACACTTCTGTTTGTCTTTCCATCCATTCACTTCTGTTACTGCCACACTTTCATCCACTTGGACATGATGGTATGTTTTAGTTAACTAAGCGTTTGCCAATAGGAGGCATACTTATAATGTGAGGCCACCTTTCCTCAATACTTTTGCTAATTTGTGTCTTTTTTTTTAAAAGCCAGTCTCTATTAAATGAAGTTGTGTATCTGTCTTTCACTGAAAGACAGTCTGGGACAGTTTTTCTCTGCTTTGTGTTTCACTTTTTATCTGTGTTACTGTGCTTTGGAAACGGGTGAGCCAGTTCCTGCAGATTGCTTTAGAGGGCTTTGGATTGCCAATATAATAACCATCAGTTAGTCAGCTATGTCCTCCACATAGCCTGAGGCATAGAAAGCTCCTTTTTACTTAGAAGAACACATTCAGTTTTTACACTTGGATAGTTTGATGCCATTTTCAAACATGTTCAAAGGAGTTACGGTCAGAGCCACACATTCGCATAATCTTGATGGCAGAATCTCTGTTTGTTCTTCATTTTATGTGTCATTAATTTTGTTTTTGGAAAGGAAATATATTCATGTACATATTTTGTAGATTAATATTTACAGTTTGCAAGAAATACAGTGGTTAACCTTTCAGAATAAGACTCAATTTAAAAAACATCGGTTTTAATAATATATTATTTTGATTAGTAATATCACCAATGTAAATATAATTTTGTTCTGGGAACAGTGGTAATTTTACAGTATAAATCCACTTAGTAGAATTCAACCTGTTTGACTATTACATTAGTACACTTGTATGTAAATAGCACGGGCTACCAAAAGATGATGGGGAAATATGTGGTCATGTTTGAGTTTTTGTATGTCATGATTTGAGACCCTTTCAGTGTTTTAGGAGTGGCTTTTTCTTCCAATCACCTGAATCAATTGGTTCTGTCATGCTTGAAAGCAACCACTTCAAAACCTTCATCTCATTTCTCCTCCCACTATTCCAGTCCACAGGCAGAGTGGGAACATGGGGCTGTGAGAAATTATACATGTAAACAATATCACAGTAACAATTACTATAGGTGATGCTTGAAGACACACGCGTAGTCCCAATCATGTGCATTATATGTTACAACACGTCTTCAGACTTGTACCATGTTCAAAGATACACAGAAATGTCCTAGATTTGACCCAGCAAGATATCCACTTTTATGAAAACGTGAGCAAGGAGTGCATTCAGGCCTACAGCTGACACTTTAAGATGCTGTCAGATTAATGGGACTCTGTCTGAAAACACCTGAACTTTCCTTTGATGTTGTGAGGATAGAGGCCAGAAAATATCGTTACAAGTGAATAAATGTCCTCATTACATTAGTGTAAAATGAAAGCGTGTCCATAAAAACATACCCAGACACAGCAAACAAGTATTTGGCAGAGGATGGGCTTATGTGCGTATGGTGTTTTCAGGCATGCTGATGGTGTTGTTCTTGGACAAAGACGAATGGAACTTGGACGTGCACGCAACTGTTTCCTCTTTGTACAAGCGTTTTCACTCACTTTCCTTCTCAGCTTTTTGGGTTGGGAATACAGTCAGAAACTGTAAATAATGCGGGAGATTTTTCTTTTTTTTTTTAAAACCCTAATATGCTTTTTCACTCCTCACTTTGCTGTCTGTGCCATGCTTTATTAACGTGAAGTGAATGTTAATAGCTTCAGGAAAACCTGTTAATAGCTTCAGGAAAACCACCCTTGTTTGTTATTGCTCTGACATCAAACTACATCATAAAGTGGTTGGAAAAAAGGACTTGGGTCAAATTTTAATGTGTAACGTGAACACGCACAGGTCAAAGCACAATGGAAATGTGTCCCTCCTGACTTTATTTCATGGGATTCATCTACCCATATTTTGATTATTAACAAAACAATGATAGCCATCATCATCATCATCATCAACAGACATCATCAATATTCATATTTGTCATTGTATCAGAGACAAGATCAGCTACAGAACAGTGTTTCGACCACTTATGTTAGTGACATTAGTGTGTCTAGCACGCTCAAGGACACTTCAGCAGTTCACATACTTTCTACTTACCAGAAAGTACGTACAAAAGTAAAATCTGTCATATCCACAAAATATAATGGTGGCGTACTTCGTAGTAGTATTTGATCAAATGTAATGGCTGAAGCACAATTAGGTTTACAGATTTCTCCTGCTCAAGAGCACAACTTTTCTTGCATGCTGTCTTGACAGGAGACAGTTTCCACCCCTTCACCACTGCGACCTCTCTCCACTACACATAAACAAAAGCAGGGGAAGCAGATGTGCAGCTTGAATAAGACCAGATACAGAAAGGAGAGCAAGCAGACATTTCCTAATAGCTGCCTCTTCTGCGTATTTGGCCAACAATAACACAGTTAGCACACCTGACACAAAAGAATTGAGAAGCAAGCCAAAAGGGCAAATTACTGGGCGGGTTATTGAGTCTAGCTGGAGATCTATGCATGGCCACGACCTTGAGTAAACATGAGACTTTTCCAAAGCATCAACCTGTTCAAAACATAATTAACAGGGGATTCAGAAATATTTCACAGCAAACAATACATAAGCTTAATATTTGTACAGCATTATTGGACTGGAATCACAAGAATGTTGTTTTGGAAGGAACCAATTTAGCTCTTAGACCATTTTATTGGGAGACCATTTGGCCAGTGTTATTCTGGGACAAACCTGTTAACCTGAAAAGGACACTACTATTGTGCTGGATACAGGAATACAGTCATCACTGGTATGATGCAGTCAAGGTCCTTGACTTGGTAGTGACATTGGTGTTATTGAGCCCAAACAAGCTGACTTGTCCATGGAATTGCTGTCACTGCCTTTCTTTAGCTTTAAACGGTGGACATTTTGGATAAATAATTCTTGCAGTAAATCAATAACATTATAAATTAACATTAGAAGATAATAACACGTCTCTACAAGAAGTTCGACCTTCGGGTTCTTTGAAAATTTCTGGTGACCAGCAGCAGATGGGAATTTCTTAAGCCTGAGAAGAGAGACATTGGTAAAAACAGCGCTTACTTTCTAAGCATAATAAATTAAATGAATTAAGTAATGATAAGGGATTTAATGAAGTATGCTATTATTAAATATTGTCCGAAGGTGAAATATGCTTTAAATTAATTGCATACTGAAGTTATCTTGATACATTCTTATATAGTGTGCATGTTGGCCTGATATGATTTAAGCACGTGTGATTGATGGATGCATTTGATTGCGTTTTTAGACGTGGCTGGTGACAGAAATCATTAGTGCTTCTTAATGTCGATGATGAGCTCTGGAAACGCTTTCATTCTAGTTCAGACAATTACACCGTCATCATTTTTAATCTATCTGGCCCATGCTCACCTCTATACACACACACACACACACACACACACACACACACACACACACACACACACACACACACACACACACACACAGTCCAATTAGCCAAACAGTATGACCACATGCATCTTTCTGTCTGTCTCTGCACGGCTAATGATAATGATGGCTGTGTGCATTTGTGTGTGTGTGTGTGTGTGTACCTCATGCTCATGCCCCTGCAAGTGCAAATGTGTTTTTGTGTGCCTCTATGATATAATATGTCTTAACACATAGCTTAAACAGACACTCAACCATTTCCAGACCTACAGTCAAATGACACTTAGCTCATTAAGCTCCAGCACTGAGTCTTGCTCTAATTTAGCATGAAGCCAGTAGATCATCTCCTCTTGCTGCATTTGACCTTCACATTCCTGCAGTCCATGTTTACAACGCTGGTATTTTTAATACTTGTCACTGACTGTCATAAGCAGGGTTTTTAATCAAAGCCTTGGCACATATAGGCAAAGACAACAAGAGCCTAATATCTGTGAGAAGTCGATGTTACAGCACAGGAGCTTTGTAGCTTGAACTTGGCTGTCATAACTATTTACACTAGTATTTCTGATAATGGATGAAGGAGGAATTAAAATGGAATAAAACCACGTTTTATGTTTGTTATGACAATGAGTTAAAAAGAGAAGCTGATGTGGTGTGGGGAGACTGCTCCTGCAGAGTCTGCGGGCTAAGAGAAGTAGAGAGTTGTAAAAAAGGCATTTTAAAGCTTTTTTTTTTCTTTTCTTCAGGTGCCACTCATTGATCAGGAGTACAGCTGTTTATTGTTAACTGGACTTCTTTAAGCAAACAACCAGAACAGGCTGCATGGATGAAACAGATAGGACGTTATAGCATTGATAATTTTAACCAAGTCTGTAAACATGAAAAGGATCTTTTTTTTAAAATTTTTTTAAATAAACATGATGTCATGGCCGGGGAGGAAACGGACGAGGAAGGACTCACATGAAGGACTCCAGAAGCAAACATAACTAAAAAGGGGATTTATTTCAACGGGGAAACACAAATACAAAAACCTTGGAAGGGAGGCACAGGGAGACGAAGGGCAGGCACAGGGAACACAGGAACATGCGGGCACAAAACATCAACGACGCAACAGAGAACAAAACAAAACTGAGGGCTTAAGTACACACTGGGTAATCAGGGCAAGAGGAAACAGCAGGGAACAACAGGTGAGGCAAATGAAACTAATTACACAGGGGAAGCAAAGCTGAACACAAAGCACAGAAAAACCAGACTGTCAAAATAAACAGGAAGTGACAAACCAAGGAACATACTGACTAAACACGGGGAACAGGCACAGACTCAGGACAGAGACGCAGACATATCACAACACTAGGAAATAAACTAACACAAAACGCTGGGCCAACGGCCCAGGACATGACAGTACCCCCCCCTCAAAGGCCGGCTCCCGACGGCCAAAACCAGAAAACAAAACCAGACAAGGGCGGGAGGCGGGGGACCAGGAGGGAGGGCCCGAAACAAAAACAAAGACAGGGAGCAAAACAGAAATCACAGGGCGTGAACAAAACAAATCAAACCCGTACAGGAAGAAAACAAAAACACAGGACCAGAACAAAAGGCGACGGCACAAGGCCGGAGACAGTCCAAAACAGGGGGTCGAAACAAGGAACAGTCCAGGAGCTATGACAAAACAAAAAACAGCAGGGGAAAAAACAGTCCACAGTTCAGGGGAGTCAGTGGGAAATCCAAAAACAAAAAACACACAGTTCAGGAGGCCGCAGAGGCCAAGGGGCCACAAAGCAAAATCCCAACGAGGGAGGCCGACCGCGCTCCCAGCGGCGGCGGCGACGAGGACGAGAAGGAATCACTGGAGGCCGACCGCGCTCCCAGCGGCGGCGGCGACGAGGACGAGAAGGAATCACTGGAGGCCGACCGCGCTCCCAGCGGCGGCGGCGACGAGGGGGAGTCACTGGAGGCCGACCGCGCTCCCAGCGGCGGCGGCGACGACGAGGAGGAGTCACTGGAGGCCGACCGCGCTCCCAGCGGCGGCGGCGACGACGAGGAGGAGTCACTGGAGGCCGACCGCGCTCCCAGCGGCGGCGGCGACGACGAGGAGGAGTCACTGGAGGCCGACCGCGCTCCCAGCGGTGGCGGCGACGAGGAGGGGTCACTGGAGGCCGACCGCGGGGCGTGCGGCGGCGGCGACGGGGAGCAGACACTGGAGGCCGACCGCGGGGCATGCGGCGGCGGAGAAGGGCGACCCCGGGCTCTGGTGGGGAACCCTCGGGTGACGTGGAGCGCTCGGACTGAGCAGAGACCCCCACCGGCTCGGACTGAGCGGGACCCCCTGGCTCGGAGCGCTCGGACTGAGCGGAGACCCCCATCGGCTCGGACTGAGCGGGACCCTCGTGCGCGGAGCGCTCGGACTGAGCGGAGACCCCCATCGGCTCGGACTGAGCGGGACCCTCTGGCGCGGAGCGCTCGGACTGAGCGGGACCCCCTGGCTCGGACTGAGCGGAGACCCCCATCGGCTCAGACTGAGCGGGACCCTCTGGCGCGGAGCGCTCGGACTGAGCGGAGACCCCCATCGGCTCGGACTGAGCGGGACCCTCTGGCGCGGAGCGCTCGGACTGAGCGGGACCCTCTGGCGCGGAGCGCTCGGACTGAGCGGAGACCCCCATCGGCTCGGACTGAGCGGGACCCTCTGGCGCGGAGCGCTCGGACTGAGCGGGACCCTCTGGCGCGGAGCGCTCGGACTGAGCGGAGACCCCCATCGGCTCGGACTGAGCTGAGCCCATGGGCTGAACGGGGCCTACATAGTGAGGCACCGGATGCGTAGGCTGGGACCGCGGAACAGGGCACACTGCGGCTTTATTGAGCAGCAGGGGCTGCTCGAGGAATAGCTGAGGTGCAGGGGACTGCGTGGAAGCAGGCCGGGAGACGACTGGCTGCGTGGAAGCAGGCCGGGAGACGACTGGCTGCGTGGAAGCAGGCCGGGAGCCGGCTGGCTGCGTGGAAGCAGGCCGGGAGACGGCTGGCTGCGTGGAAGCAGGCCGGGAGACGGCTGGCTGCGTGGAAGCAGGCCGGGAGACGGCTGGCTGCGTGGAAGCAGGCCGGGAGACGGCTGGCTGCGTGGAAGCAGGCCGGGAGACGGCTGGCTGCGTGGAAGCAGGCCGGGAGACGGCTGGCTGCGTGGAAGCAGGCCGGGAGACGGCTGGCTGCGTGGAAGCAGGCCGGGAGACGGCTGGCTGCGTGGAAGCAGGCCGGGAGACGGCTGGCTGCGTGGAAGCAGGCCGGGAGACGGCTGGCTGCGTGGAAGCAGGCCGAGAGCTAGGGAGATCTGGCTGCGTGGAAACAGGCCGAGAGCTAGGGAGATCTGGCTGCGTGGAAACAGGCCGAGAGCTAGGGAGATCTGGCTGCGTGGAAACAGGCCGAGAGCTAGGGAGATCTGGCTGCGTGGAAACAGACCGAGAGCTAGCTGACACTGGGGCCTGAGAGGGAGCTGACACTACTGGAGCTACAGAAGGAGCAGGAGCTGAGGGAACTGGGACCAAAACCGAAGGAACTAAGACAGGGGCTGAGGGAACTGACTGAGAGGGCACTGAAACAGCTGACACTGGGGACCGAGGAAGAGTTACTGGAGCTGACTGAAGGCGAGGGAGAGCGACTGGAGCTAGAGCTGACTGAGACCCTGCTGCTGCAGCTAACACAGAAAACCGATGCGAAGGCTTGGACCTGGTTGCCCCCACCCGCGGAACAGGAACGGGTGCAGAGGTCAGCCCGTCCGTGGCTGCCCCCACCCGCGGAACAGGTACGGGTGCAGAGGTCAGCCCGTCCGTGGCTGCCCCCACCCGCGGAACAGGTACGGGTGCAGAGGTCAGCCCGTCCGTGGCTGCCCCCACCCGCGGAACAGGTACGGGTGCAGGGGGAGCTGGAGCCAAGGGAGCGGGAGCAGGGTGAGCAGAGGGAGCTGGAGCTAACTGAGGGGTCTGAGACTGCGACTGAGGAGGAGCTGGAGCTACAGCTGACTGGGAACACTGCGACTGAGGAGGAGCTGGAGCTACAGCTGACTGGGAACACTGCGACTGAGGAGGAGCTGGAGCTACAGCTGACTGGGAACACTGCGACTGAGGAGGAGCTGGAGCTACAGCTGACTGGGAACACTGCGACTGAGGAGGAGCTGGAGCTACAGCTGACTGGGAACACTGCGACTGAGGAGGAGCTGGAGCTACAGCTGACTGGGAACACTGCGACTGAGGAGGAGCTGGAGCTACAGCTGACTGGGAACACTGCGACTGAGGAGGAGCTGGAGCTACAGCTGACTGGGAACACTGCGACTGAGGAGGAGCTGGAGCTACAGCTGACTGGGAACACTGCGACTGAGGAGGAGCTGACACTGGAGGAGCTGACACTGGAGGAACTGACACTGGAGGAACTGACAGAGTGCTAGGGTGAACAGACATTAGGGAAACCGACTGAAGGCTAGAGGGGCCTGAGTACGTCAAAACTGGCCGCGTGGAAGCAGGCCGGGAGACAGAAAGAGCAGACTGCGAGCTAGAGAGAGCAGGAGCTAAGGGCGTTAGAGCTAACTGCGAGGAGACTGACTGCGAGGAGACTGACTGCGAGGAGACTGACTGCGAGGAGACTGACTGCGAGGAGACTGACTGCGAGCTAGGGAGAGGAGCTGACTGCGTGGAAGCAGCCTGAGGCACAGCTGACTGGGGAGACTGAGACTGAGCCACAGCTGACACCGGGCACTGAGAATGCGCTGACACTGGGGACTGAGAATGAGCTGACACTGGGGACTGCAGTAGGTGAAGGGTGGAGGTTAAGAAATCCTGCACTAACCCATGCAGAGAGCCAAATAACCAAGGGTAATCATCGACTAGCCCTTGCAGCTGGGCCGTGAGCTGTTGCTGTTCCTGCTCACATGGGTCAGCCAGAAGGTCCATAACCAGTGAATCCACCCAACAGATAATGGTCTGCTTTGCCACCTCAGGGAGGGGAAAGGCAGGGGGGTGACGGGAATAATTGTCCGCAGGCATAGTAGCGTTGAAGCCAGTGTTACTCACGGAAACGGAGGATTGGGTGTGAAGTGGTGAAGCGGTCCGCGGCGTTATACCGCTCGGGTCTCGGGGTGCCTTCCGCCGTTGCTGCCGGGAACTCCCTCTCCTCCGCGGCTGCCGAGGAAGGGAGGGATCAGCGAAAGGGGAGGCAGGTGAGTGACGATGACGGGGACTGTTCAAAGACGCCCCCCAGCGCTAGACGAGTGCCGTCGAAAAAATTGGAGCCGGAGGGGGTTTTGTAATGGTTGCGTCGTTCTGTCATGGCCGGGGAGGAAACGGACGAGGAAGGACTCACATGAAGGACTCCAGAAGCAAACATAACTAAAAAGGGGATTTATTTCAACAGGGAAACACAAATACAAAAACCTTGGAAGGGAGGCACAGGGAGACGAAGGGCAGGCACAGGGAACACAGGAACATGCGGGCACAAAACATCAACGACGCAACAGAGAACAAAACAAAACTGAGGGCTTAAGTACACACTGGGTAATCAGGGCAAGAGGAAACAGCAGGGAACAACAGGTGAGGCAAATGAAACTAATTACACAGGGGAAGCAAAGCTGAACACAAAGCACAGAAAAACCAGACTGTCAAAATAAACAGGAAGTGACAAACCAAGGAACATACTGACTAAACACGGGGAACAGGCACAGACTCAGGACAGAGACGCAGACATATCACAACACTAGGAAATAAACTAACACAAAACGCTGGGCCAACGGCCCAGGACATGACAGATGTAGGAGCAATAGGGCGGCTCAGTGGGTCAGCAGGTGACCATATACGCCAGATGACTGTGGTGCAGGCGGCCTAGGTTCGCGTCCGACCCGTGGTCGTTTCCTGTGTGTTTTCCACTCTCGCTTTCTCCCCACTTTCCTGTTTCTCCTCACTGTACCCTATCTAAAAAAAAATCTTTAAAAATCTTGATATAAACACCAACTCTAAAGTGGAATTATCCAGTTAATTTATCCATCAAATATTTCCCTCAGGTTTCAGCCTACATGTTTTGCATTCATTACCTTCAATAGGTAAGGTTATTTTTAATCAAATTAGTGAAATGTAAACGTGAGATTCCCATAAGTATAACGGTATCTACAGTCATTGTAACCTGTTCTCATTTGGGAATTCTTGCTCAAGCTTGCTTTGATTATTGACTGTGATTATTGGTGGCTGTAACACAAGGTCAAGGTTGACATGAAAAAGCAAAATGTTAAATGGGTTAATAAGGATGTTTATGTCGGTTTTTAATTCCAGTGGTTTTTTTTTTTTTGGTTTTTTTTTTTATATATTTTTGTCTTTCTAGAGGGAGTGTGTGAGATCTGGTTAACCAGCGAGGACACCGGTGCTTATGGTAGAGACATAGGGACAGACCTGCCCGCGCTGCTGTGGCGACTGGTGGAGGAGATTCCTGAAGGTGCCATGCTAAGGCTGGGAATGACAAACCCACCATATATCCTGGAACACCTAGAGGTATGCACAGTACACACACACACACACACACACACACACACACACACACAAACCTCCACAAGTTCACGCATAAGTACTATCAAATCCAATAATGCATCATTTATAATAAAAGTAAAACAATGAAACACTCTGGACTTTTCCTTTTAACGGTTTTGTTTTTCTCCTGATGGGCTCATTCTGTGAACAAACAATATTGCTTTGCCCAGATTTAATAAACTAAAAGCCTTTCTGTTTTGCTTACCAAGCAGTTTAGCTGCAGCACTCATTCTCTGCTGATTAGTTCATTCTCTTCTTTCCCTAATGAGTCAATTAAGGACCATTGTGTCCTCTTTAGTAACCTCATTTTATCAATCATTATTGTCTTTCCTAATGGAACAATGGGCATTGTTACCCCCCTCTATTTTCTCTCTGGCTCTTTACCCCTAACTTCTTTGTGTATTTGCAAGTCTGTGAGACATGAATTTTCTGCCATTTAAATCTGTTTCTGCCTCTTCCCCCCAATTTTGTATTTAATTTGTCTTGGAGAGACAACACATTATCCTATTCTGTCGCTTTTCCCTCCATGAACTGACAGTTGTGCCTCTTTTTAAAAAAACAAATTAATGTATAGAGTGCGAAGGAAGGAATTACTGAATAGCATGTGTTAGATGAGAAGATACCTTTTGAAAATTTTCCCTTCCATTGACCAAATTATCTGGATAGATGATGTATAAGAACATGTTAATGTTTTCTGGTCCATCTGGGCCAATTCATCTTTCATTGTTTTCAACACGAGTATAATCCAGAATGATGCGGTCAGTGCATTGCTTCCTCTTCTTCTTCTTTTTCCACAAATTTTTAGGAGTCTGTTTAATAGTTAATTAGATAATTAATTTGTTAATTCATTTAAGTTAGACTTGTAAATTTATATCAGAGTTTTGCCATCAGTTAAGGTCTTCTCTGTTTCTTTTGGTATTCCTGTAAAATTTGTTGCTGTAGGAGGATTTGTAATCTGCTCTACTGTACCAGTCGTTGCCAGAAAATGCTGGAAAAAAACAAGTAAATTGCCTTTTGACAGTTCCTCATTGACAGGTCATCATTCTGTCATCACTCTGAAAATAAACCAATAATGAAAACGCGCTGAAGTTATAATTTGCCAGATGAGTGAGCGTAACAACAGTTATCAGCTCCATGTTTCAGTTTTGTTACAGAAGGTAAAAGAACGATGCATTTTTATCCCGAGGTCCTGCTTTCAGGTCATTAAGTGGGCAGAAAGTATCAGCTAGGAGTGCAAGCTATTATTCATTTGAGCTTTTTCTCTGCTATATAGCAGCTGGTGGTGTCCAGAGTTTCTCAAAAGAAGTAGAATATTTTGTTACACCTCTATACACTGATCAAGCCCAACATTATGACCACCTGCCTCATATTGTGTTGGTCGCCCCTTTGCAGCCAAAACAGCCCTGATCCGTCAAGGCATGGACTCCACTAGACTCCTGAAGGTGTGCTGGGGTATCTGGCACCAAGATGTTAACAGCAGATCCTTTAAGTCCTATAAATTGTGAGGTGGGGTGTCCATGGATCAGACTTGTTTATCCAGCACATCCCATAGATGCTCAGTTAGATTGAGATCTTAGGAATTTGGAGACCAAGCCAACACCTCAGACTTGTTGTTGTGCCCCTCAAAACCATTCCTGAACCATTTTTTGCTTTGTGGCAGGGCACATTATCCTGCCGAAAGAGGCCACAGCCATCAGGGAATATCATTTCCATGAAAGGGTGTACATGGCCTGCAAAATGGTAGAGAGTGACCACTGCAGAGCAGGAACACCCCATGAGAACTGCAGATTTGGAGATGCTCTGACCCGGTCGTCTAGCCATCACAATTTGACCCTTGTCCAATGCACTCAAATCCTTACGCTTGTCCATTTTTCCTGCTTCTGACACATGTACTTGGAGGACTTTCTCCCTAATATATCCCGCCTACTACCAGGTGTCATGATGAGATGTTATTCACTCCATCAGTCAGTGGTCATAATGTTAGACTTTATAGGTCTATGTTAGAGTGTGGATAAAGATAAGGATGTAAAAATTGAGTATTGAGCAACATGGACTGCAAATTTGGACTCAGTATGTAATAAACCAAGTTGTGCTTTGATACCATGGACTCAGCAGTATTGCACAAAACCTGGAAACAAATATAAAACAAACAAACAAACGAAACAGCAAGCAAGTGGCAGTGCTCCAGTTTTCCCTTTTTATTGCACCAAGAAAACTCATGTTTTGTGCAAATCTGCTCTTTATGAGACAGTAATTGATGTAAGGGTGTAACATCACATACTGCTAGTCACAATTGATCTGCAACACGTCGTAGAATGCAGTGCAAAATTCTGTAGTCTAACAGTAATGATCAGAAAACTTCTCTTTGCTTAGAACTGCAGTGCACTATCACAATTCTTATTGAGAAATGTTGCTCTGGGAAAATCTTATCTGAACTTGTGCTTCAGTGACAGGGACAAAACTCAAGGAAGTGGGACCTTTTCTTCAAATTATAATTAAAATTTTAATGTGGGCTTAAACTTGATTGCTGACCTTGATAGGCTAATTTAAGCCCAAACTGACTGATTGATTCTTTTTTTTTTTTTTTAATTTTAGCTTATTTGTCAGTCCTCTTTTAAAGCTTTATATTACTGTAGCTTTGGTTGCCTGTTCACATTCAGTTTCAACACTGATAAAAATTGGTTAGGAGAAATAGAGGAGAGAAATATCAATCCAAGAAAGACAGGAGGTGGTGGCAAAAATTGGGTAACAGTAACCTTGAAAAAGCAAATGATAAAACTCTTTTTCTTTTTCATTTAAAAAAAAAAACTAGTGAATTCTATAACAGATACTTTGAATCAAAAAAATCAAAGATGATTGGGATCACTGATTAATGAAATGAGGGCAGAAATGTAAAAAAAAATGAGGGGCTGAAGGCCTGGGGATAGAGATGAGGGGTAAAAAGCAGTGGGAAAAGTGCTGTGGGAAGCAGCAATAGAGGTTGTAATTAACCAGGGGTTAATGGAGGTGGCTAATTGTCCCCCACATGTATAGGTAGGCTTTCTGCTTGGCTACATTACAATTAAAAACCCACCCTCCTAATGATAGGGAATAACAATTAACTGATAATTAGAAACACACTTGGAAGTCACAGTAGTTTGGCGCATGTGTGTGTATTAAGGATCATTTCATATGCTACCAGCCTTTTATTGTTAATGTCCATGCATTGAATTGAATTATATATTTTTGCTTTAATTCCTCAGTCAATTAACCTACATAAGGAAGGATAGAGATGGTCTTAACTTATCACTGTCTTGTATTGCTCTCGTCCCCTATGTCCCCTTTCTTATCCCTCCTTTTTTCCCCTCTTCACTGCCAACCTCACTATACTTTCTTTTTTTTTCTTTTTTTTTAAATAGACCTACTTCTAAATGTGTGTATATTAACAGTCATTGTTAAGGAAAATATTCTTTTGAAAGTCTTTGCAAGCTTTCTTCCTCAAAGTTTTTCTTCTTTTTTTTTTCAGTTTCTCTCTGACTTGTCCTTCATTTTACTTTCTTTGCTTCTTCCAGCTCTTTGTTTTCTATATTTCTTCATTTTCTCCTTTTGACACTTTCATTTTTTTTCTTCAGTTTTCTCCTCCTAATTACTCTGCCATCACCTCTTTTGTCTATTTTTTTCCAATTCAACTTGTGATGATGGTAATCACAGCAATGGTGGGACGATGAAGAGGGCCGAGTCTCCAGAGTGTTTTTATTCTTCATCTTAAAGGCTGAATGATGTCCTGCTGTCTCTTCTTTTGAAGAACGCGTGCACTTATATAATGGCATCATACCGAACGGCTGTGATTGAAGCTGAAAAGGCCAAGTAACTTCTCTACTACCCCTTTAAAGATCACCCTCTCTCACAAATACTCACAGATCAACGCTCTTGCTCCGTCTCCTTTTGTCACACAAGAGCACACAACTTCTTCCTATGTGCAGCCTGTTTTTCTTGACAGATGTAGACAGCCCCATAGAAACCATTTGCTGATTGGAGCAGTTAAAGGCCCAATCTCCTCTCATGGGCCACTTCTCCCTGACATTTTAGTTGATTGCATTGTGCTATCACTGCTTCATTTTTGAGTAGCTCCACGTAAAAAAATGTCTCTACAGTGCCACTTTTTGTTTTTCACTCTCCTCATTTTTTTCCCTCTTCAGTCTTTATATTTTGGAGTGGAGCATCTTTCTGTCCATCTACCCATCTCTCTCTGTCTCTGTCTGTCCACAGTAAAGCCACGTCTGACCGCTTTGTGTGTGCAGATAACTGTGGATGTGCTTCTGTGAGCCTGTGTGGGTGATTTATATTAATCTATAC
This sequence comes from Archocentrus centrarchus, assembly GCF_007364275.1. Lineage (NCBI taxonomy): Eukaryota > Metazoa > Chordata > Actinopteri > Cichliformes > Cichlidae > Archocentrus > Archocentrus centrarchus. The sequence goes on along the minus strand of NC_044361.1, from coordinate 17,627,836 downwards.
TAGAAATGGCAAATGAGGTGTGAAAATAGTCTCTTTGTAAGTAGTCAGCCAGTGGAATTTACCCCATTAGCAATGCTCGCGACTTTTCCATCTTTGGCCAGTGGTGATAACGCTGTACTCTAAAATCTGACAAGTTGACCTTACTTAAAAAAATCGAGGAAACCGATTGCCTTGAAAAATGTAAGTACACTCCTGATCAAAATCTTAAGACCAGTTAAAAAATTGCAAGAATTTGCATTTTGCACTATTGGATCTTAAGAAGGTTCTAAGTAGAGCTTCACAGTGCTAAAAGAAGAAATCAACGCAAGAGACAAAAACTTTTGAGCAGGGAATCTTTTGAAAACTGCATTTACACTCAAATATGATTTTTTCAGCTGATCAAAAGTAACTATTAAGTCTTATGTTTGTTTACTTAACATATATTTGTTCAGTGTACTTAAGACCTTGTTGTGTGAAGTTAATTTAACTTAGTTTAGTGAAGTTGTTTCAACTCAGAAATATCAAGTAAATTAACCTGTTCTTAACTTAGCTACATCAAGTTAGTCCAACTTACATGAACAGTACAGTTTACTCAGCAGAATCTAGGAAACAGATTGCCTTAAATGAATAAAGTAACTACAACAAAAGATTCACAAGGTTCAGTGTTTTATTTTTAACAAAATACTATCCTTAGCATCTCAACAAAAGCCCAATGTGACCAGTGAAACACATGAAACAAAAAACTAATCACGTTTTTACCCTTCCACAGGGCACAAAAACAGTAAAGATGCTTAAGCCAACTTACAGGCTAAATGAGTAGCAAATTAAAGAGTTTATTTTGAACTGTAAAAAGCAGGCACTCTAGCACTGTAATGTTTACCTGAAAGAAAATAAGATTTAAGTAGTTATATACAGAGGACAAATTCTGACATAACTGGCAATAAACATAGAAATAAATAAATTTCTTGAAGTAATTCATGTGCCAAATATTGCATCCAACAAATAAAAAATAAGAACTTTCACAAATTATTTGATTATACAGTGCAACATAAATCAATATTTATCATTTTCAACAGTATTAATTATGATGTATGATTAAAAAAGTGACAGTAAATAAAAAAAATAAATTCTGAAAATGGAAAAAATTAATAAAAATTAAAGTATGACAGTAAGTTAAAAAAAACAAAAACATATTAAGTAAATACACAATATGAAAAAAAAAGGAAATAAAAAAGGAAACCAGACTGAGCATCACCCTCTGAATGAAGTCAAAAGGTGTTTTTCAGGCATTTTGGACAGTCAGGATAAAGGGCATAGATCAGTCCAAACTGCATCATCGTGACTTTCAATGTCATTCATGACAATTATACCTTCCAGAATGATGCCAGTGCTGGATGGTTCAAGGTGTAGAGCATTTGGACCTGGTTGCTGACTGACTTCAGGAATAACAGTCAATAACCCCACAATCCTGTGGATAATAAGAAAAGTAAAAATTAAAAAAAAAAAGAATGAGGTGAAAATCCTGATTTCCATGTGTACAACCTCTAACAAACCAAATTAAAATCAGAATCAGAAGGTTTTATTGCCATATGGGTGAACAGGTTCACAGCATTAGGAAATTGCTGCGGTACTTCGTGCTTACAGAAAAAAAACAAATAAGTATAAAAACTATAAGACAATATACAAGCATACAAAAGAGACATTGTAGAAGTCTCTTCCATCATCCCCAAGAAAAAAATGAGGCACATCGCAGGACAGCAGTCCTCATGGCAACAACATCATTGGTTTACAAGAAGGGAAAAACATAAAAGTAAGCAAAAGCATTTTCTGAAAAAGCTGAATTACATTTTATTTCACAATAAGTGATTTAAAATAATTGTTCAGTGTGTTGAGAGCTCTTATTTAGTGGAATGCATTTTTCTTCCATGCTACGTGTGCAGAGCATTATCAGCATGCAAAGTCGCAACAAACAAGAACTGAGCCTGGAGTCCAATTCTCAGCTTGTTCGTGAACGTCACATTACCCTCCGCATGACCAGTGAAATTAAAGGCCTGGTTTATGCTTACAAACATGCTAATGTGCTGCATTTGAAATATAGGTAAATAATGTTAAGAGCTCTTGGACAAAAACATTGAAGGCTCTCAAGTAAAACGCATGGCAGTAGCTAATGTTGGCCCCATAAGCCCATGCTTATGGGGGCAAATACTTTTATGCATCATCATGAAAAACTGGCCTGTAACAATAAATTGAATAATAAAGTCATACATGACACACGGAAATATACTGAAGATGAGTAACTCACCTTTAGAGAAAATCAGCTTCTTCCAATGTGCAAGTCCACAGGGTTTCTGGAAGCTTCCCGCATTCCTTTACTGCACATGTGCACTGCTGAACTCAAGCATTCACTCCAGTAACAAAAATATTCAAGTCCAGTTTACATAGTAGAACTTAGTCTTGTACCTCTCTCAGGCTAAACATGTACATTACTCATATTGCTTGAGTTAAATAAACAGTATAGTGAGACTTAAGTAAAGCACACAAACATAATTTAAGAATAGGTATTACCTTTTAGAGTGATGATTGTGATTGATTGTCAGGTTCTTGTTCACCTAGTGAAGTTTTTTTTTTTTTGGTCAGATGTCATTTACTAATGTGCTACAAGTGGGTATCTATCTATATGCATCATTACTAACAGCAATAGTCGTCAGTAGTTTGAGAAAACTGAAAATTCATAGGAAATAAACAATGGATAAATGAAATCTGTTTTTCTATGCTCATCTAGAAGCTTTTGAAAGTTTAGGAAACATGAAGTAAAAATAAAAATTTTGGATTTTGGCCTGGTTTTCATATATGTTATATTTCACACGATTACTTATTACAGTTACTTATCTGAAGCATTTAGCTGTATGACCTAGTTTGAGCCAATATCCAGTGGGCCCTGGGAAAGCTGATAAACTACCAAATCCCTGTAACAAAGCAACAGCTCCGTCCTTTACATTGATTAATTTTTATACCCTGGACACACATGCACATACTGTAAACATACCCACAACCGTCTCTTATGTACCTGCACTCAAGGGCAGCTATATGGAAACACCCTCTCAATCCATTTTCATTTTAATGAAGCCTTTGGGAGCACATTAGAGGCCTAATGTAGCATTGTGTGAGGGGAACTAAACCTATGCTCACAGCAAAGCTATTCTGATGTGCCACAGTCACAGGAAATTGTGGAAAATGACATAAAATCTAATATTTCTATCTGTTTTCAGGCTCACACTCAAAAGATCCACATAGCACAGTACAGTGTGACATCAAATGCTACACGTACACCCAATTTACCTTTAACCGTGCAATACATTTCATTCACACCATGAGAGGTGCGGCAGGCTTGGTATAGCTGCCAAGGAAAATCAAGCACAGCTTGAAGTGTTTAAAATGTCTAATACCAGAGGGATTTGCTTTTCTGAAGCGTGATCGAGCGTGCACATGGACACCCACGGAGCGCTGACTTACTATCTCGGGAATTGCTTCTAGGTTCATTTTCTCTACAGACTCCATTGGGTGAACCATGTTGGATTTTGTTTTTTTTAAAGTTCAGGTTTCAGAATGTATGGATAGCATGCACTTTTCAAAGCTTTTAACTTTAAAAAATTATGTTCAATTTTATATTTTAAGACGGCACAAATTCCAAGTAAATCATGTATTCCATCACGATTATTTCTTTAACCTTCTTTTTGCTGCAAGAATTGATGTTGATATACTAGAGATTTTGAGTATTCTTCATTGGCCATTTTTCATTTTTCTTCCGACTTCATGCTGGTGATTTATTTCTGAACAGGCAATGAGAAATTTTTATTACCACATTTGATATTACGAACTGTGTTCCAATAAGTCTCAGTGTTTCTCTTATTTTCTGAATTCCACTTCAAATCTTCTTTCAAGTGTCAAACACAATGCTGCGAATACAGAAACTACATTTGCTACGAGTAAAAGAGGAAGTTCTCATTTTTGAATTCATCTTGGATGTTTAAGTTATTTCTTGTTAAAAATACACACAGTTAAACACATCTGACTTTTGTCTATAGATATTTTGACATCGGTGTCATTTTGTATATTTGCTTTTCTTAAGCAAAGATTCTTCATCCATCCATCCATCCAGGCAATGAATAATGGATACAACTGGATCCCTCTTGGCCTGTTGAACCGTGTATATTTTTCTCAAACATTTCTCTCTTTTTAAAGCTGAGTTTGAGAAAGGCCACATTTACTGGAGAACTTCAGCCGAATTTCAGTTAAAAAGTTAAGGTCAGTTTTTTTTTTTTGGGGGGGGGGGGGGGGGGGGGTGCAGAGTTTAGAATTTATTTCATTTTCGTGTGATATGCTTGATTAATAGCATATTTGCAGTTACAAGCTATGCAAACAGAGATGGCTCAATTCAAACGAAGTTGGCCGTGACTTTCTGCGGCCTCCTTAGAGAAAAAATAAGATTTTTTTTCCTTTGTTTTTTTTTTTTTTTTATTAAACCCACAGTATTCAAAACATGACAATCATGTGTTTCAAGCTCCAAACACAAAAAAGTGGGCAGAGGCTTGCAAAGCAGTATTGTAGAGCTTAAAAAAAATAGTCAAGGCTGATTATAAATAAATAAATGCATAAAAAAAAGGAATGGCTGAGAGTGGACTGAGCTCAATTCCCTCCCCATAAAATTTTGCTTACACAGGTTTTCAACGATCCCAGTTTGTAACTTGAGAATATGTGAAAAATAAATCTCAAACAGACCAAACTTTATGGCACCTCCTTTGTGATTTACCCTTACACAACTCCAGAATAAATGAAGGTACAGTCAGGATTAGCCATGAAGAGAAAAACAAACGTTGGGTTACTTAACGTAATCCCTGGTTCTTTGATAACAGAGTGAGGTGTTTCACTATGGGAACTGCCTTGGCGTGACCAACTACGGAAGCTCCAAGGACACCACGTCTGTCTGCAACAGACCTGTCAAGCCGTGCTCAGGGCCCCGCCCCTTCTACTATTGCGGCTGACCAGCTCCTCCCTACTCATTCTAAGCAGATTTCTTTCCGTGCCCAAGCAAGGAGGGAAGTGATGGTGAAACACCTCACTCTGTTATCAAAGAACCAGGGATTATGTTAAGTAACCCAACGTTCTTTTTCTAACTTCGCTCGGTGTTTCAGTATGGGAGATATAGCCCACTCCCGGATTGCATCAGCCCTCCATCAGACTCCAGGACTGCCTGAGCCAGGGATGACTGTGCGAGGAACAAAGCCACATGGCCACATCCTGGCCATACCCCTAGTAGAATGAGCTCGAAGCCCCGAAGAGGGCTGAGTGCTCTTACAGCTATAGGCTAGAGTTATAGCCTCTACAACCCAATGAGACAGCCTCTGGCGGGACAAGGGCCTGCCCTTGTGGGGGTGGGCCCAGGAAACAAATAGCTGATCAGATTTTCTGAACCCAGCTGTTCTGTTCACATATGACCCCAAGGCCCGCACAGGGCACAAGGTGTTAAGTCTGCGTTCCTTTACAGAGGAAAAAGGCGGAGGGTGAAATGCCAGCAGTTCTACTGTGGGGCACCTGTATTATGACTCTATCACCTTAGGGACAAAGGCCGGGTTTGGCCTCAGGCACGCTTTAGTAAGACCAGGGGGCAACTGCAAACAAGAGGGGTGAATGGACAAAGACTGTAAGTCACTAACTCGCTTGGCTGTAGTTAGAGCCAGCAGCAGAGCGGTTTTAAGTGAGAGAAATTTTAACCCTACAGCCTCGATTGGCTCGAAGGGGTGGTAGGAGAGTGCATCCAAAACCAGTGATATATCCCATAATGGGACCAGTGGCCTTGAGAATGGGAGCATACGGCGTGCCCCCTTCATGAAGCGACAAACAAGATGGTGCTGACCAATAGTTTTATCGTCCAATCCCACATGGCAGGCTGAAATAGCTGCCAAATAGACCTTTATTGTGGAAAAAGCTTTCCCTCTGTCTAGCAAATCCTGAAGAAAACACAGCAACTCCACCACAGAGCACTGAAAAGGGGATAACCTGCCTTTAATAGCACCATTCTTCAAAAACACACCATTTACAACTGTAAAGAGAGCCTGTGGAGGAAGCTCTTGCATTCTGAATGGTGTCAGTAACCTTCAGAGGCAGGCCTGCAGCATTCAAATTCGACCTTTCACGGGCCAGGCCCAGAGAGCCCCCCGGTCTGGGTGAGGATGATATATCTCCCCTCGCGCCTGAGACAGAAGGTCCCAGCAGATGGGGAGTGGCCGCGGTTTGCCCGCCAGGAGCTGAATTATTTCTGCTAACCAGTGTTTCGACGGCCACCGTGGAGCTATTAAAATTAGCGACAGCCCCTGATCCCTCACTCTGATTAGGGTTGGAGAGGTAAGGCTGAGAGGCAGAAAGGCATATAGCAGTGTGTCTGGCCATGGGTGGGCCCAGTGCGGCGACTGGGTCTGACAGGGAGAAAAACAGTGGGCAATGTGTGTTTTCCTGCGAGGCGAAGAGATCTACGGCAGCCCGGCCATACTTCTGCCGTATCTGCTCCACCACCTGCGGGTGAAGTCTCCAATCTCCGAACAGCGGGTTCCCTCTGGACAGAAGATCTGCTCCCCTGTTCAGAATACCTGGAAGGTGAGTTGCCCGAAGGGAGAGAAATTTTGTGCTGCTCCACACAATTATTTCCCTGGGCAGTCTGTGCAGCTGCAGGGAACAAGTACCACCCTGGTGGTTGATATAAGCAACTACTGTAGAGTTGTCCGTTTTCACCAAAACATGTTGACCCAGGAGATAAGGCAGAAAATCCCTCAGAGCTAAGCGCACTGCATGCAGCTCCAGCACGTTGATGTGAGCCCGAGAGAGCCTCCAGGACCAAACACCATTTGCTGCCCTCCCCATCATGGTTTTGCCCCACCCTGACAGAGATGCATTTGTGGTCAGGGTCATCCTGGATGACACCGCGCTCAGAGGTACTCCCACCGCAAGAGCTGCTGGGTTCCTCCAAAGCTGGAGAGCTGCTATACATGATGGTGTTATTTTTACATTGCGACCGAGATGGCGGCGAGGGCACAGACGTAGGGACGTGACCCAACGCTGAAAATCCCTCATTATAAGCAGCCCCAAATGCACCACAGATATTACCGAGGCCATAAGGCCGAGGAGGAGGGGACAGAGTCAGAAACACAGAACGGGTTCCAAGCGGCTCTTTTCCAGGTTGATTTTGAAGCCGAGCTCCGTAAGGTGGTTTGCCACCACCCTGGAATCTCTGATCGCCTGCTCCTGCGATTGGGAGCATATTAGATAATCGTCTATGTACGAGAATATTCTGATGCTGCTGTTCCTTAACGGAGACAGCGCTGCCTCCACACATTTGCTGAACACCCTTGGGGCTAATGATAGCCCGAATGGGATAGTCTGATAAGCTGCGCTCTGATAAGCGAACCTGATATATTTCCTGTGTGGAGGATAAATGGCGATGTGAAAATATGAGTCTGAGAGGTCGATTGTCACAAACCAATCGTCTGAATGAACGGCCCGACAGAGCGCTTTGTGTGTGAGCTTTCTGAACGTGCGCTTTCTCAAGTGTTTGTTTAAATACACATAGATCTAAAATGGGCCAGAGAGAGGAACCCTCTTTTTTTGGAATGAGGAAATAACAGGAGTAAAAGCCCTGCTGAGCCTCCTTGCTCGGGACCGCTCTGATCACCTGCGTAACAGGGAAGCAATTTCGTCTTCTAGGATGTTTGCTGACTCTCCCTTGGCCACTGAAATCAACTTTCCGTTGAATATCAGTGGTTTCATTGCGAACTGAAGCCTGTATCCTTGGGAAATGGTGGCCATAACCCAGGGATGGACTGCGCATGCGCACCATTGCTCCAGCCACGCACAGAGGGGGCCCATGAACACGTGTGACGTCACCACTGCCTCCCGAACGGAGGTGTCCCCCTCAAGAAGGGCGCGAGCCCCCCCCACCAGGGACGGGGTGACGTGACAGTGATTTTCTTTCGTTTTTTTCATTTTATTTAAACTGGGGGGACATTCTGCCCTTGGCAAACTGCCTGGTTGCAGGAATGCACACTTTTTCTTTTTGAACTCCCAAAACACAATGAAGTGTCTGAAAACTTTGAGCAGTGCTTGGTGACACTGTTTAAGTGCTTTGAAGTGAATAATGAAACAGGGGTAGTGCATGGTGACACTGTGACCTTTGATCCCGCATCTCCTCTCGCTGAACTAGGCGTGGGAACTGAGAGAGGGCTCCTGATGAACTGGGAACCCCAGGAGCCTCTGAACCATGAACCCTGGGAGGTGTGGTTACCTCTTCCAGCACCTTCCTCCTCTTTGAGGGAGGAGAGAGAGGTGATGCACAATGTTGCAGACCTGCTAGGCTGAATACTTCTTTTCCCCCTTCCCCGGGGTATGACGTCCGGTTCTTTGCAGCAGCCGCTGCAAAGGAGTGTTTGCCCCAAGGCCTTCGGTTTTCTGCCTTGACCTGCTGGGAGGACTGCGGTCTTGCCGCTTGCCCCTGAACTTTAGCTCCACTCTGCCTACCCCTCACGGCTGCAGCTGCAGCTGCAGCTGCGAAGCCTACTCTAGACACCTGGTGAGATTGTGAGATTGAAAGCTTCTCCCTCCTGCTTTTTGAGAGTGCTTGTCTCTCTCATTTTCTCCAAGGCTGGGCCAAAAAGACCCTTGGCTGGGTCATAGGCTACATCCTGCAAGGTCCATTACACGCCCACAACCTTAGATTGCTCCCCTGGAGGAGCGTAGGATGAGATCGTTGACCACACAAATCTCATCCCAGAGGGCTGGGTTTGGAGACCCCGAGTCCAGTTGACGACCCATGTCCTCTAAAATCTCTGCCTGATAAGCTGACAGCAGTAAGAGAACACACGGACTGTGCTGCATATTTGTACATCCTTTGATAGATGGATGCAGTGAGGCGATCCATCTTACTGGGCAGGCTCCACTGCTGGGGGTCTGGTCAGCCCCAGCTCACCCATTCCTTGCATCTCCAGCTTAGAGCAGCCCTGGGTAGGAAGCTTGCTCTTAAAAGGGCTAGACCAATAGCAACTCATTTCTTTCATGCAAGCAGGCACTGCTGGCAGAAGCTGCTTTGCAGGTGGTGAGGCTGGAGGGAGCCTCTTGCCATCATACAGGTCACGTTCTGCCCCTTCAGCCTCCTGGGCTGCTGGCCATGGGATGCCCAGCTTGGCAGCAGTCCGTTTGCAAACCTCATACAAGTTGCTGTCCACTGGGGGTACAACTTCAGCCCCACTTGGGGGCCTGGACTGCTGAGCAGGGAAGGTGGAGTCATCCTCCTCTTCCTCCATGTCCTCTAGGCCGAGGAGGTCGGCCTCACCCTCGGTTGGGTCGAGGAGCCCCTCGAACAACTGGGGCATAACCGGGGACACTTCCTCCATCATGTCCGCCCAGCTCGATGTGACTGGCGGCTGATGGATATCAATCGTAGCATTGTTGGCTGACAGGCAGGGGTCCTGGCTGTTAGCCACTGCTACTCTCAGCCTCCTTTCCAGGATTTTCTCTGGCAAGGCGCAGTGTGAGCAACCTTGTGGGTCCACCAGAGAAGTCTGAACTTGGTTAGCACCCATGCAAGCTATGCACATCGGATGAGAGTCCCTGCCCGAAATGGAGGCACCGCATGACACGGGGCATGGGCGGGATGCAGCCTCTTTGGCCTTCAGTTCTGACCCTTTGGGGGCGATAGCGGCCGTAGCCATAGTGATCAGAAAGGGGGTGAGACTGAGCAACACGAGGCTCGTCGTAACACGTTAGCCTGTTTGCAGCTAGCGCTAGCAATGGGGTTAAGTCCGAGCTAGTCACCGTAAGAGCTCAGCTCGTCGTGACACGTTAGCTGAGCTCTACCAGTAGATTCAGGGAGCAAATTAATGCTAACTGAAACCTAACACTGTTTGGGGTCAGTCAGCAAATTAATGCTAGCCCGACATAACACGGTAGTGGCCCGCTAACAAGCTAATGCTAGCCGGATACTGAAAAGCTCGCCGTGACGCGTTAGCCCAAGTTTCACACACACACACACACACACACACACACACACACACACACACACACACAATGGCTACCCTGCTAACTAAAACCAGGCAACCGCTGAAGACAGCTCACCATGATGCGGTCTCTGTCCAAGGTGAATAACTACAAGTACACTTCTTTTGAGGGACTTACTCAGCACAATCCAAACTGAAAACTGGAGAACTGCGTTCGGTGACGTACTCCTGTACAGGATGCCTGAGAACTGTTTAACAGCTAACCAAGCTAGCCTGTAGTTTCTCACGGAAAGAAAGCGAGAATGAGTAGGGAGGAGCTGGTCAGCCGTGATAGTAGGAGGGGCGGGGCCCTGAGCACGGCTTGACAGGTCTGTCGCAGACAGACGTAGTGTCATTGGAGCTTCCGTAGTTGGTCACGCCAAGGCGATTCCCATAGTGAAACACCGAGCGAAGTTAAAAAAGAACTCGTGGTGATGGTAGAAGAGATTAAAGTAAGGCAACATATTATTTGGTGGACTAAACAGTGTGTCGACAAACAAAGCCAGCATGCAGCTTAGGAGTGTGTCGCTGCTGCAGTGAGTGAGGTGGAGCAGAAAGACAGAAATGAAAAGTTCACTGCAGTCTTGCAGACCTGCGATATTCCTACATAAGCAGAAAAGATTTACCTTAGAGTTAAGATAGTTTTCCAGCCAAAGTAAGTTTTATCAACATATTCTTGACTAATCTCTGGCAACATAGGTTCAGTAACATAACTGAGACATGCATGATTCTTTAAAATGATCCACAAAGTATGAACAAAACTTTGTAAATAAGCTAATAAATATAAAGTTGTTTATAAACAGCAGTTATGAACAAAAGACAGAAAATAGTGAAGAAGAGTGAATCATGCCTATATGCAGTGCTTGGCTGATTTTTTTTTTTTTTTCTTTTTAGCCCACCACCCAGTGTAAAATTTCTGCCAAAGCTGCCCTAAATTAGCAATGTTGGTAATTTATCAAAATCAATTTTTCTTTTTTGTACTGGGTAATCCACCAGTGTGTAAAAACTCTTTTAATTGAAATATTTTTAATGCTAAAACATAATTATTGCTTTGAATCCATGAATTTTCAAATTCAGTTTTACAAAAGCATAAAAGATAGTAAAACATGTTATCATTTTTTGATTAAGATGCCAAATTACTGTTATTTCCTTGCATTCTTGAACAGAAAAAGCAGTCTTAGTGGTTGAATGTTAAACTTAATTAATTCCTTACTTCTCAGAGAAGTCCAGTGTGTCAGCTCAAATTTGGATATTAAAATGTGAATTCAGTTTATCTGCCTCATAAATAACAGTATAATTTATAGTTTTAAATAAGTTTTTAAACATTTTTTGTTTTTATGACAGGTGGTCCAATAAATTTGTTAAACACTGATAAATGTGATTCTATTAACTTATGGACCTGTGAATTCATATACAATGGCCTTAGCTGGAGAGATTTTGGTACAATATGTTAGATACCACTGTCCATAAACATCAAAACACCAACTGGAGAAATATATTTTGCAAGAATTTTTTCCATTGGATTCCAGTAGAGCTGCAGCTCTTGGATAATCAATATCAAGGTGCATTGAAACAGCACACAGTCCCTGAACATCGTAATGTTCTTTTCTTTAATTATTTTTCCTGTCTGTTGCATGCTCATCATACCATCATTTACACTTTGATGTATACTGTCAGTAGTAGTGAAATATTGAAAATCCTCAAATCCTCTGGGATTGTTAACAAGAGATCCATATCTGTGTACTGTATAATTGCTGGGTGATGGGATGTGCTCTATTAGACAGCCGTGTGCATGATAAATAGTTCATGTGAGTGAAAAGTCTTCATCTTTGCCTGCAACTCAAACAAGCATCTGTTGAGACCCCGTCCACCCCAGCAGCACACATTTACCCCACCTCTCATAAAATAAAATAAAATACAAATATTTTAGAAATCTGTCAAATTTGTTTAAAACTAAACAAGCCGAATTCAGTTTTTATACTCAAATTTGGGTATTGACAATAAAAGCTTTCTATTCTATTCTATTTCTATTTTATTGCCAAAAGTTTTCACTCAGCCATCCAAATCATTGAATTCAGGTGTCCCAATCACTTCCGTGGCCACAGGTGTATAAACCAAGCACCTAGGCATGCAGACTGCTTCTACAAACATTTGTGAAAGAGTGGGTCGGTCTCAGGAGCTCAGTGAATTCCAGCCCCATTACTAATAGATATTCCACTGTTATTATAACAAAGTGGAAGCGATTAGGAATGACAGCCACGAAATTGTTGGTTACGTAAAATGACAGAGCAGGGTCAGCAGATGCTGAGGCGCATAGTACACAGAGGTTAACAATTGTCTGCAGAGTTAGTTGCTACAGACCTCCAAACTTCATGTGGCCTTCAGATTAGCTCAAGAACAGTGTGTAGAGAGCTTCGTGGAATGGGTTTCCATGGCTGAGCAGCTGCATCCAAACCTGACATTACCAAACACAATGCAAAGCATCAGATGCAGTGGTGTAAAGCACACACCCACGGGACTCTGGAGCAGTGGAGACATGTTTTCTGGAGTGATGAATCACACTTCTCCATCTGGCAATCTGATGGATGAGTCTGGGAGTGGTAGTTGCCAGGAGAACAGAAATTGTCTGACTGCATTGTGCCAAGTGTAAAGTTTGGTGGAGGGGTTGTTTTTCAGAAGTTGGGTATTTTGAGCAAATACTTACGTAGCTCCAGTTAAAGAAACTCTTAATTCTTCAGCATACCGAGTTACTTTGGACCATTTCATGCTCCCGACTTTGTGGGAACAGTTTGGGGATGGACCCTTCCTGTTCCAACATGACTGCGCACCAGTGCAAAAAGCAGGACCATAAAGACATGAATGAGTGAGTTTGGTGTGGAAGAACTTGACTGGCCTGCACAGAGTCCTGACTTCAGCCTGATAGAACATCTTTGGGTTGGATTAGAGCCGAGACCTTGAGCCAGGCCTTCTCATCCAACATCAGTGTCTAACCTCACAAATGAATTTCTGAAAGAATGGTCAAAAATTCCCATAAACACTCCTAAACATTGCGGAAAGCCTTCCCAGAAGAGTTGAAGCTGTTATAGTTGAAAAGGGTGGGCTAACATGATATTAGACCTTATGGATTAAGAATAGGATGTCACTCAAGTTCATCTGCATGTGAAGGTGGACGAGCAACTACTTTTGGCAGTATAGTGTATTTTAGCATTAAAAATATAATTTTGATTAAAGCGCTTGTACATACTGCTGGATTAACCATTATAGAAACATAAAAAAAATATTGTGGTAGTTACCAATACTGTTAATTTAGGGCAGTTGTGGCATAAAGCTTACACTGGGTGGTGAGCTAATAATTTTCTTAAGCACTATATACACATAAGCAAACACACACACAATCTATGTCATAGTAGTGTAGTGAAGAGTGAATCTGAGACAAACGCAACATATTAATATAGATCAGACAATTCACTAAAGAACACCAGTGTAGATTACAATATACTGTATACTATTTGTCAAGGCAAAGTAAGTATAAGTATGGCACATTCCATCACAAAATGATTTTCTGTAATGTCAGTACACATACTGCAACAAGCACTATGTAGTGACACCCTTGAACTTAAATAATAATGCTGAAAAACAAGAGACTTTAAAAGCTGTGTTGAAAAGTGCTTAAATTTATCTTTATCTCAGTGTATCCGTCTGATAGCGATCGTTAGTCTGATCTTACAGGTCACTTCTGCTTGCCAGGAAAAACACATTAGAGGATTGTAACGTAATAATAGAACAGACTGTCAGAGATAAAAAGGTTACACTTTAGAAAGGCGCACATAGAAAAGATGCCCTCAGTTTCCACAAGGATCTACATTAGTAGTACATCTATATTAGTACTTACAATACAGTACGTTGCCACAACTGAATATTAGCATTTGAAGTATATTTCACTACTGTAGTACAAAATGTGTTCATTATTTGTTTCTGTTGTCTGACTTGGGCTATCACCCTTTATGCTTTTTATGTAGCTTTTGTTTCTTTCCTCTCGTGCTGTCCGTGGCTTTTGGACTCTGAAAGTGCTTCAGAGCAGAAATTTCAAGTATGCACACTAAAACATCTACACGATTAATCCCGTGCTCTGCTATTTACTTTGGTTCATAAAGCATTTAAAAACACATAAATACGTGTTCTTTTTCATGGTTTTCTTTCACACTCTAACTCACTCACAGACACATGCGGTAGCCTGATTTCTGTCACCAATCAAGCTCCATTTTCCAACCAAATTAATTCTTTCTAATTTGGAGCTTCCAGCGGTCAACCCCCCGTGGCGCTGATACTGAGCTGTGCCCGTGTGTGTTCATGCACACATATGCTTTAATGTCTGCGTAAGAAGGAGAGCACATTCTACAATAGATCTTAATTGAGAAGACGGACTGCAATCAGTACATTCTTGTAGGAAATCATTAAATCATTTCTTCCTCCCCTCTCCTTTTCTTGTTCGCCTTCTTATGGTGATTAGCATGGTGATGATAGCATCCTGATTATGTCCATCAGAAAAAAAAATCTGACATCTGTGTTCTCTCCAGTTCTGTTATTGAGGAAATTAAAAGTGAGAAGGAAAAACAACTCACACACACACAAAAAGCTTTGCTAACTCTCCTCATTAATGCGTTGCATTAAAATGCAGTGTTATGAAAGTATAAGAGCTGGGGTACATGTCATACTTCAGTGTTGCTGCTGGAAAATTCTGTTAACAGTTTTTTAAATTCCAGTAGATTTACATTGTTTGTAAATGTGTGTACACTTATGATAAAATGAAACCATTATTTTAGAAAAATGATGGTTTCCCTTTAGGTAAGCAAAACTATCTGATAGAAGAATTTACTGTTTTGGGTTATTTTGTTTTCCCCAATATATATATTTTTGGTTTTTTACCATTTATCACTTAAGTTTGGCGACTTAGCTTTGTGTACTGCCAGAAATATTCTTTTGATTTGTCGGCTAGAGAGTTTTTATTTAAATAAAATCAAATGAAGAATCCTCTGAATCCGTTTTGATCTGAAAATAGGACCTGCATTCTTCAGTAAAAGCTCTTGACTTCCCAGACATAAAGAACCTCTACTGGAGCAACCTTGACTCTTAGGACTTTAAATTCCTAATATGAAAAGGAAAAGTAAAAAAAAAAAATAAGAGAAGGAAGCGGTGTATTGTAGAAGCTCTGAAAGGAGCGCAGGAGTGAAAGGAGTGCAGGAAGAGACAGGAATGTTAATGGCACTTTTATTTTATTCAAAGGCAGCAGCTATCGTTCACCAGAAGCTTCAGTGAGCCTTCAAATTTAGCTTTTTTCTATTTCTCCTTTTAGTATGTTTCAACTTTCACAGTGTTAAATCTAGGTAATTAAATCATTAACTAATGGACACTGCTTCCTTTGTGGAGTTTGCATGTTCTCCCACTGCCTCTCTCTGAGTACTCCAGCTTCCTCCCACGGTCCAGAGACATACATGTTAGGTTAATTGGTGATTCTGAATTGACCGTAGGTGTGTGTGTGTGTGTGTGTGTGTGTGTGTGTGTGTGTGTGTGTGTGTGTGTGTGTGTGTGTGTGTGTGTGTGTGTGTGTGAGAGAGAGAGAGAGCTTAAATGGTTGTCGGTCTCTGTGATAGACTTGTGACCTAAGCGTATCCCCCCTGTCTCCCTAAAACAGCCAGGATGGGCATTATTTTTTAGGAATACACTATTTTGTTCTAGCAAATCCACCATCACTGGTAGACTCACACTGACACTTTCAGTGTTATAGTAATGTTACTTTTATTGTTTGTTTGGGGCTTTTTTGCATGTTTCGTTTAAAATATCAAGTCCTCCTTTTTCTTTTTTTTTCCTCCCCTTGTCTCTCCCCACCCTTTCCTGTGTGTCGTTAGGAAATGGCCAAGATTTTGAATCATCCACGTGTCTATGCGTTCCTTCACGTTCCCGTGCAGTCGGCCTCTGATAGTGTACTGATGGACATGAAGAGAGAATATTGCATTGATGACTTCAAACGAGTGGTGGACTTCCTTAAAGAAAGGTAAGGGCTCCTAATGGACTGATGCGGTCTATTTATGAGTGCAAATGCATGTATAAGCACATGAATACATCTACAAACTTTGGAATATCATGACTTTCACCCTCATATATGCACTCTCTCCTCCTCACTGCATGATTTTTTGTTATTCATGATGCACTTGAACAGGTGCTGTGTGTCATAATTCATCAGAATAGCTTGTAGGTGTTAGGAGAACATCTTTCTTTTTGACTAGCAGTGTTCTTTTATACTCTCTTCTGTCTCTCACTGGCTAACTTTGAAGTATAGATGAGATTAAAAATGGGTAATTGCTTTTTATCTGAGAGTTGATTCAATGTTTTTGTTATACAAACTGTTGCCTTCCTATCTCTGTCCTTAAGTTCCTTATATTTCCTTAATCATCCAGGATGCTACTGAGACATTTAAGATTTTTTTTTAAACAGTACTGCATCACTTCAGTGTCCATTATGGCAGGATGATGTGCTTCATAGTCCAGTTGTCTTATTACTCCTCTTTGTCATCCACAGCAGAGGAGGTTGCCCACCCTCCATAATGCTGCTGCATTATGGAGGGTGGACAACAACCAGCATGAAATAACATTTACTTGTTACATACAACGCTGATTTATTGAGCAGACTGTAGTCAGTTAACGTAAGTGGATGGATATCAGCTGAACCACTTTGCTCGTTTACCTTTGACCTAGTGTTCTACTATATGGTCCATTTAGTTTCTAAACCGTCTCACCTGTCTCTTCACCTGCCATTCATACAGAGCAAAAGCTTTTAACCGACAAGAACACACTACTGACAAAAAAACACACAAGAAAAGGAGACAGTATAAAGTGCTTCTGCAAATGCACAGTTACCTTACAGGATAGCCTTAAGTTAAAAAAGAATGAATTAAAAAAAAGTAGTAGTCCGATATAGCCTCTTGTTTTCTCTCATTTGGTGATAGTAGCAAACAAACACACACACACACACACACACACACACACACACACACGGAGACTCATGTTAATTTCAAAATGGCCTCAAATAGTGTACTGATTTTACACTGTTAGTAGATGTAAGTATTCTTGCTGTGGCTATCTCATAAATGTGTGTTACAAACTGTACACAAGCTTTTCTTCTAGCATTGATCTTTTCTTCATCTCCCTCTTTTCTTTGCCGTACATTTCTCTTTCTGTCGGCTCTCATTTGAAACGACATTGCTTTACAAGGTTAACCATTTCAAACTCAGAATTAACAGACAAGTCAAGGAGAACTGATTGCAGCACTGTTTGAATGGCTGAATCCAGATTCCTGGAATACTTTGTGTTAAAGCAAATGTTCCATCAACAAATACACAGTGTGACCTACTCACACAGATTTCAAGATAAATGTGTACATCTCTTACATGGATGAAATATAACCACATAATACACAGATGTGACCTCTGACACTGTTAGAAAGACGCAAACTTAATCTTTCACTATATGGAAGATAATCTGTAATAGAGTTTGAGCTTGAGGCCTGATGGCAGTGCATTCAGACAGATTTATAAACATAGAACTGATGCTATGATGATATACAATGAAGGGATTCATGTCTAAATCAGTTTATATTATAGATATGTCTTAAAGCTCCAGCTATGACTGTAAGATTTACAGCATTTTAATACACTGGCATTTTTAAGCATGTTATTACTTTTGCCAGATCACAACCTTCAATATTTTTCTACTCAAATTGCATGGCATGTGGGAAATATGCAGTACATATTTTTAGATGAGTATAGAATAGGGGGTTTCTGTGTGATTTATTTATTTATTTATTTATTCTTCACAGGGAGTGAAAGCAAACAAAACAAGTAGAGTCTAATCAGAGAATGCACATGCATTCACTCCAGTGATATTCAGTGATAACTGTCGGGTTTTTTGTTTGAAGCATTGTGAGTTGCTCACTTAAGTTGACCGAGGTTGAGAAAATGAGAAATATTATTCAGCACAATAAAAAGCTGGTTGACTACATCAAGACTTGTGTAAATTGAATTATGTTGATTTGATTTTTAAGATAAAGTCTTCATGTGTTTTTTCACTTAAATGTTTTTTTTTTACCCCTCAGTCTGAAAGGTTTGTTGTTTTTTTTTATTTTTTTTTTTTTTTTTTTGCCTTTTTATATGAACGTGGTTTGGAACGTTCTGCCAATATTGCTGCAGTTTGGAGTCAAAATGATGATGAGGTTCAAAGGACTGACTCAAATGGTGCAAAGATTTAAGTGTTTAATTTTATTATTTGTTACCAATTACAAATAAGGAGCGTTGGCAGATAACAGGCAGTGAAGTATAGTCACTGTGTGTTCATGTATGATGTCATGACACTGTCAGTAAGAATGCATTGTGGTTGAGATACATTAAGGCTTAATAAATTACATTCTTGTGACCCTCACCATAATGATGCCAATCTCAGAAAGTGACAGTATTCTCAGTAGTTTATTTTATTTTGTGATTTTAGCATTTCTTATTCCTGGTTCTTACTTGTTTTTGAATTGATATGGTGAATAAAGTCACTAAGGCTAATATGCACCCTATTAAGATCTACTGAGATCTGATAATTATGTGCTCTAGAACTTGTACTTCTTGGGCTCTTGTGCCACCTAAAGATTCTACTGCCAGGAGGCTGAGGGGTAGCACTGCCATTATTATTTTTTTTTTAAGTTGTAGACCTTGCTTTGCATTATTTGATCTAATTCATTGATTTCCATTTACTGCAGCAGTAACTGCTTCATGTAAAGGTCAAAGTCAACCAGGATTAGAAAAACAATGGAAATCTGGATGATTCATTTTACTAAGATCACTTTACAGCTATCTGCAATTTGGCCTGTAGGTATTTGTGCACATCCTGCAGTGGATATCAAATAAAACAATCAACATCGTGCAGACTTTCAGTTTTTATTTAAGAGGCTCAACAAAAGTATTGCATTAATGCTTTTGGAATTACAGTCATTATTATGCATACAGTAGTCCCTCATTCTCAGAGACATAAAAGTAACTGGGCAACTGACTGACAAACAGTTACATGCCCAGGTGAGGCCTGTTCCCTCATTAATTCATGACAAATAGCAGATGAAAGATCTGAAGTATTGAATCTGTATTTGGTAGCCGTTCGCTGGAACTCTCAATAAAGAGGTGTTGCTGCAGATGGTGGGGTGATTGTTGGGGTGGAAAGTGAGATTGCATAAACATTTGGAGTGGCCAAATCGACAATCTTGTTCATTCTTAAAAAGAATGAATGCACTGACCAGCAGATGAAGACCAAAAGGTCTCAAAGACCACAGAGAGACAAAGCAGATTATAGCATAATTATTTCCTTGGTATAGAAAAAATGGTTAATAAATATCCTTCATAATATCTAACCAAGTCAAGAACACTATTGAGGAGGTTGGTGTCAAAGTGTATAATCAAGTGATGAATGTAAATACAGAGAGTTTAAAATAAGATTCAAATCAGTGGTTACACTGAAAAACAGGACAGCCTCGGGAAACTTTGTCAGAAAACTTTTAAAAGAGCCTTTTACCAGAATGATGGTTAGAGAGGAGTATGGAGAAGGAAAGGAACACTTCATGATCTGAAGCATACCACATTATTGTCATTTCACAGTATGAATTTGCGGCATTTATTTTTCCGGATCAAGTTTGACTTTTCAGATTTTTCGAAAGCGATCTGACCAATCACACCTCTGCATTTGGCAACGTGTGAGCTCAAAATGTGCAGTGATATACTGAATGTACAGTGATGTGGGAACAGTAAAATACTAGTTTTCCTCAGACACACAGCTAGACGCCGCTCCGGGTCGATCACGTCACTAAAAGCATTTCTCTGCCTTCTCAGATGTGATCTCAGCTCTGCCAACAAGAGCTTAAACTGCATCTTGAAATATGTGTGAAAGTGGCCGTGATGCAGCTTCAACTCCTGGATCAAACCATGAAATTCTCCCTCCTGCTGCTGCTTTCTCAGTTGGATGAACTCAGAATCTCTGCTTCGTCCTTCTCTTGTTTAGAAACATCGGGACCTCATCATATGGTCGCTTGATGTTGACCTCATTTTTTTTTCACAGCTCGTTTCATGGGGATAAATTATTCACAAACAAGTTCACGACAAGTTCGGATCCAAAAAATTTGGAATTTGGTGGCGTTTTTTTTCCCAACGATGTGTTAAGGGCTGAATTCCTAAACAGTTAATGCGGTGCCACATTAAATTAAAGCTGAAACTCTGCACCTCAGTCATACAGTGATAGCTTGATTTAAAATCCTCTGTGCTGGCGAAAAGAAGCCAAACTACCAAAAAAAAAGTGTCATTGTCCAAAAACTTGTGGACCTACACTATACATGGAAGCACTCTATGCATTTAACAATACTGGCAGGTTCACAGAACCACTCCCCTGTTTTTTTTCTCACTCACATGTCCACATGTTATTGTGTCTCTGTGTTCATGTGATACTTTGAGTCACTGTACCTCTTTGGATCATTCTGACGCACTTGCAGGTCTTTCTTTATCTCTGCCCACATCTCCCATTTACACCCTTTTTTCATCCAGTCTTTCCCACATTCACTTTGTTTTCCCTCTGGCCCCAAGTGGAAACCCTACTGACATCAAACACAAGCCCCGTTAGTCTGAAATCTACCTGTGCTCTGTCCTTGACTTAAGGCTTTTTTTTTTCCCATAAATTATTTAGATCCAATATACAACCCCAGGAACAATTTGCAACTAATTGCAACAGGTGAGTAACATGATTGTGTATAAAAAGAGCATCTTGGGCAGGCTGAGTTTCTCAGAAGTAAAGATGTGCAGTGGTTCACCAATCTGCAAAAAACTGCATCTACAGATTGTGAAACAGTTTCCTCAACATAAAATTGGGAATGCTATGAATATCTACAATACTTAATATAATCTAATTCTGAGAATCTGGAGAAATCTCTGTATGCAAAATCAATATTGGATGCCTGTGAGCTTCTGTCATGGAAATCATTCCACGGGCTCCCGAACACGTCCAGAAATCATGTGAACACAGTTTGCTGTGCCGTCCACAAAAGCAGGTTACAGCTCAGTCATGCAAACAAAAACGTGAAGTTGATCCAGAAACACTGCCCTCTTCTCTATGCCGAAGTACATTTAAAATGGACTGAGGGAAAGTGGAAAACTGTTCTGTGGACCGACGAATTGAAATTTGAAATTCGTTTTGGAAAGCGTTTTGGACGCCGGATCCTCCGGACTAAAGAGGACAGGGACCAACTGGCTTTTTTTTTTTATTTATCAGCAGTCAGTTCAATCAGTTCAAAAGCCTTCATCTCTGATGGTATGGTGGTGCCTATGGAATTGACAGCTTGCACATCTGTAAAGGTACCATTAATGCTGAAAGGTATAACAGGTTCTAGAGCAACATACTGTATGCTCCCAGCCACGTCTTTTTTTAGGGAAGACCTTTCATTATTCATCAAGACGATGCTAAACTGCGTACTGCATCTGTTACAACAGCGTGGCTTCACAGTGCAGTAGAAGAGTGCTAGTGCTGAATTGGCTTGGCTGCAGTCCAGACCTTTCACCAATGAAAAAGATTTGGTACATGATGAAATTAAAAATAAGACAAAATAGACAGAGGACTATATGAGCAGCTACAATCAGCCAAGAATGGGACAACATTCCTCTCTTAGCCTGTCTCCTCAGTTGTGTATTGGATATTAATCAGCAGTAGTTTTGCTAAATTATTTTTCATTTAGGTCATTTTGAAAAATAAATATAGCAAACAGTATCTTTTCTAAGTTAACTTTCCTTTCAGGACAGTTGAGTCACAGTTTTTGCTTTCTCCCTGGCTCATTTGTGGATCTACCACTGTTCTCTCCTTGTCTCCAGTTGCTTTTTTTTGTTGTTGTTGTTTTGTGTTGTTCAGTAGAAATTCTAACACAGTGCCACTAATCTTGCCAAAAAAACCCCCCCACTGTGGTAAATTGTCAAGGAGCGCACAGAGACCTTTCCCACAGACACACACAGTTGCAATCTTTCCACATACAAGCCGTAAACTGTCTTTTGTGTGAGTCGCTGTAAAGGCTGTGTGTGTGTTTTTGTGTGCGGGTGTTTTCTGGCTACTTCTACATAAACATTCAGACTCAAACGGGTGATGTTTGTTGTGTGAAATCGATACCAGTACACATCCAGTGGTCTGAACCATTTGGCTGCAGCAGTAATAGAGATACGGTTCAGGGTCCGGGAGAGAGGCCAGGACTTCAGACAAGCCAAAAACACACCCACTGTGTTTGCCTGCAAAAGACAGAACATACAAGAGATACATAAGTTGGTGTGTGTGTGTGTGTGTGTGTGTGTGTGTGCACTCCTGTGGTGGCCTTTCAATTCATGGATGCAAAAAGTTGGTGCTGAGGGAGAATTAGTGTCGGTCTCCTCTGTCTATATTGCTTCGTTTGCTCTTGAGCAACATGCTCTTTTCAGTAGACTTTGTAAGACAGGACAGCTTACACAGTTAAATGTAAAAATAACATCATGATTGTTAATTTTTTTTTTTTAATCAAAAGTATATTGATAATAGTTGGCTTTTTTTGTGTCTCCATTACTGAACTATTTGCTGATGTTTTCTAATTTTGCAAAGTCAGCTTGCATTATTAAAACTATACTCGTTCTTGTCGGGTCATAAGATTCATGAGCCTGTTTAGAACTTTCCCCCCCTAAGTTCTCTTTCAAGCACTTAACACAGAAAAGAAGGCCCCACGCATGCTCTGTGGGAGTGTTTGTGTGTGCATGAGTCAGGCTGTTAATATAGATTCACAAGCAGTCCTTTGTTTAAGCATGTGAAGTTCACCTCAGAGGAGGGGACAGGCGTCTTGTGCAGGTGTGTGTGAGGTCATGGCTTATCTGACTGACACACACAACAGGAGACAAATGTTGTTTCTCTTTGCAAACAGCTTAATGCCAGCAGCTCTGCAGAGGTCGCAAGGGGTCACGCTCCTGCGGCGTTTCTTATCATTGAAAACCTGCACGCGCGCACATATCCGTACATCACACATCAGACCTCTCTCCTTGACGTTGTTTACTTCTCAGGATCCTGAACCCCATTAGGAAATGAAGGGTACATATTTTAATGTTTTTTTTTCAGGAACGATTTTTAGTGTGTTGATGTTTTGTTTTGTTTATTTCTCCGCAGGAGGTTTTGAAGTGGTTCTGTGTAGATACTATTAGAGCGAGCTAAATTGCATGGTTAGAAAAAACCCATAAGTACTGTTGAACCTGGAGAAAAATAAATGATCAGTGTCAGCCAACAGTCAAGATCAGAAATTAATTATTGGCACCCTGGTTTATCATTCAAAGTATGACCATGAAATTTAAATTTTCTCTAAAAACCAGGAGGAACTGTAACCCCTGCTGATCCCCAGATAGTGTTATCCAAGAGTTTATGACTGGAAAAAGAAAATGGCAAAAGCAGTACTCCTCCGTGTAGATGAACTTGCAAAATAAAATCAGTTATCTTTAAGAATATGTTCTTAAAATGGACCATTTTTTTGCCACTGTGTTTGCTCTTTGAATGATGCACAAGTTTATCTGGGAGATATGGCCATAGTTGAACATTATCGACCTCCAGGGTGTAAACACGGTTTGTAGAATGCTAATCTTTTGCAGCATTTTTTTTTTTTTGCAGCCTTTCCATTCTTTCTTTGCAGGTTTTTCAGTTTTCCATGCCAGATCATTTATCCTACCTTACACTGCAAATGGTACATAGAACCTTCCCCTAAACTTATCCACATTTGTAGAGAAAAGAATGATTACATATGTTCTCTTTTGAATAACATTAAAGGTAATTTTTGGTGGTTTTAACTTAATTGTGTTCTGCCATGAATAATTCTAACAATCAGTGGAATGATTGTTTCATTAAAATAGTTAATTTCTTCTCGTTTCCCTTTACAGACCTCTTTCTACTTCCATCAATTAAAATCACATAACTCAGTTGTAGTCTTTATGTAATGATGCATGGAGAAAATCCTGTTATGGTGGAATAAAGCCTTTGCAGAATGAGTGGCTGTGGTTAGAGGATTGTCTGCAGTTTTTTCTTAGTTTGCCGTAATATCTGGCAGATTTTCCCAGAACTACTCTCAAGGATTAAGTGTGCTTTAACCACTGGGGCTAACCAAAGTGCCAGTAAAAGAATAGTTATGCCCCTGTGAGCAGGGGATTGGTTTTAGATTTATGTGTGTGCAGAAGAAAAAAAATCTTAATGTTGAAATTTAGGGTTAGTTGGGTTAAGCAGAAAAGAGAGGCGGAGGGCGCAAGCCATCGTGCTACTAGACAGAGATTAATGATGGGGTACAACTGGGCTTTGAGTGGCACCCAGACCTTCTGGGGTTTCCTTCTGGTTGATAGGTTGGTTTCCCTGGAGGTTATGTGTTCCTGACCTCTTAAAACCCTTTTAGTATAAAGGCATAGAGGTCCTTCTTCCAAGAAGACACACTTATTTTACATGTCTGTTGTAAATGACACATTAAAATACATTTTCCATTGTTTGTTTTGGTTAAAGCTGTTTGGCCAAAGTGAAAGAACAAAAGAACACCACAAAATATTCAAAACACAATGTTGAGTGTAATTTTCCAGTTGCTTTCCCAAAAGAATTAGAATTTGGATAGGTCAACAGCTGACTGATTCAGTGACCCTTGACCTACAACGTGACCTATAGGAACCTAGCACACCCATTTAATCGCCTTTTGAGCGTTGGGTTACCATTGCACCGTGCTTCAATCCATTGCTTCACTGATTTAACCCACTGAGGTGTGATTGATATTTTGGTAGCACTTTCTATTACAGCTCGGTAATAATGTGGTAATAAGGGGGTAATAATGGGGTAACAAGCTGGAAACAAAAGGTAATAATGGGGTAATATACAGGACATTATCATCCAATTACCAAGGTAATTACCAGCTAATATCCAAGTAATACCACTAGTAAAAACAGCGAAAAAGCTGGAAACAGAAGGTAATAATGAGGAAATTTAACGGTTATTGCCATCCAATTATCAAGGTAATTACCAGCTAATATCAAGTAATACTGCTGGTAACAACAGCGGTTACAATTGAGTAATATTCCACTGAAATTTATGTAAATGGATCGTATGGCCCCCAAAACTGATGGTAATGCTGTGGAAACAGAGATATGCCCATGAGGCTAAACCCTTTAGTAATAGTAGCTTAAAAATGTGGTAAAAATATTGTATGGAGATAGCAATAAGGAAGTAATGTTTATGCATTTAACTTTTCATAATTTTTAATAAATTGTAATAAACGCAAAATTATGAAGTAATATTGGCTAATGTTTTAACATAATAGGATGGTATTACCATGTTATAAGGCTTGAATTAATTATACCTTAGGTTCTCAGCATTCTGCTTTGCTTAATAGCCTAAATATTATGCTTAATGCTTTGGCTTATTAAATGGAAATATTTATGGTAATTTCTTTGTAATAAGCAGGAATCAGGGCTGCAAAATGCAAAACCGACTGTTTCTATGCAATAACCTATTTAAGTAAACTGCAACAAGTGTGAGCATTATCTGGAAATAATGGTGGTAGTTTCTGTGTAATAAGCAGGAATCAGGGCTGCAAAATGCAAAACCGACTGTTTCTATGTAATAACCTATTAAAGCAAACTACAAGAAGTGTGAGCATTATCTGGAAATAATGGTGGTAGGTTCTATAGCAATAACTGCAAAAACCATCAGATTACAAGAAGAAATTTCTGCTTGTTTACATATACTAAACTAAAAATGCTGACCAAATTCCTTCATGAACTTGCAGTTTTATTGTCATTTTCCTTAAAGAACAAAGCAATGTCTGTATAACACAACATGGATAAACTTGAAGCAACCTTATAAAAATGATAACTTGATCAATGCCTGAACATAAGTAAATAAAGAAATATTGTATTCTAAGATATGAGATCAGGATTTACAAAATGAAAATAACAAACAACCAACATCAACAACACAAAGACATGCGAAAAAATAAAACAAAGTAAATCAATAAAACAACCCTATGGTTTCACTTCTTATGGGTAATATTCAAAGAAAAACTTATCACACATGAATAGTTATCACAAAGAAATTAATAAAACATCATCCAATCCTGGAAATAGCTGGAAAAAACAGACTTCTCATTAACTAAACTATTCATGTTAAAACTGCAAACATTTTCTCAAAAGGTTGTGACAAAAAAATAGAAAAAAGCAAGAAGAACTTCCTAATTCCCTTTGATTTTGTAAGAGATGGGCAACAACTCTCTCTCTTTTTTCTTTTTGTCTATTCTTGCTCTTAACTCTGGCTCATCATCAAGGAAAACCTTCACCTCTTTTGCATACTTAAGGAGTGAGCCGCCAGTAAAGGGTGGAACCCTACATTTCTCCTCGCTGTCCGCTACCAAAAGGACTTCAGCAATGACGGCTGTGTAGGCAATAGTGTTTCGATCCACGTTGAGTTTTTCACAACTTCGGTTCAGGCTGTGTGTTTTCTTGAATGTTTTAAGAACAAACATATACCTGTGTTTGACATCTTCTGGGTGTTTCACTGTAAAAGCCAAGAACAAAACAATCACAACACATCCAGAGGCATGAACAAGTAAGTATATATGTGTTGAATTGTTTCCAATATTTACACTCTTAATACCTAAAATGTTAAATCACACAACTGAGCAGTCATACAAGACAGAACTCACTGTGACACATAGCTATATGACTGTGTCAGCAAATCTGACATTTTCTAAAAAAAATGTAAAAAAACAATGTTAACTGCTACATAACATACTTCTTTTGCCAAACTGTGACACTTTCTTCTTCTTCTTCTTCTTGGCCTTCTTGCTCTTTTTCCTGTCACTCGGTGAAGAAGACGACTCAGCGTCTGAGGCTGATGAATCTGAGGAACTGGAACTTGAGGGGGAATGATGTCGTTTTGCTGAGAATTGTAAAAAAAAAAAAAATAAAAAAATAAAATAAAGTGTACTGTGAAAAAGAGACAAGTGGAGTATACAGTTGTGATCAAAAGTTGTGACAATGGCACAAAGTTTTGTATCCATCTACTTTTACATGTTTATATTAAATTATTTATAAATGTGTCTATGACACAGTGAAAATCTATCACAAACAATTCGTCCGTCCATCCATCCATCCATTCTCTTCCGCTTATCCTTTTCAGGGTCACGGGGGGGCTGGAGCCTCTCCCAGCTGACATAGGGCAAGAGGCAGGGTACACCCTGTACAGGTCGCTAGCCTGTCGCAGGGTCAACACAGAGTGCTAACTCGCAAGCAATTCATATTTTTCAAAAACTGTTACTGGCAAATAAATTTTGCTTTCTTAGTGTTGCAACTGCTGAAGCCTTTGGCCACGACTCTAAAAACAAACCATTTTTTTCATTGACCGGACTGATGGAAGATGACTGACAGTTGAAGTTCTTCAACAGGTTAGATTATAAATTCTAAAAAAATGGATGAGGTTATAGATTGTAGGTGTCCTCTGTTTATATATATATATATATATATATATATATATATATATATATATATATATATATATATATATATATATATATATATATATATATATATAAGCCATATTGCATTTTTAAATTATCAATCAATCAAAGCAGATCACAATTTCTGTGTTTCACCTGAAGTAGTAGGGATGTTATCCAGTGCTTTTTTCAGCTGTTCTCTGAGGAAATTTCTTTCATCTTCAAGGACAGTAATTTTGTCTCTTAGCTGCTGAATTATTGCTGTAGCAGTTGGAGCCAACGTAGATGGAGTTCCTGGTGCTATAATGGTAAAAAAAATATATATCATCACAAAACAAAAGAAAAAGGACATGTTTAGATACAATGAAAACCAAGGAATCAATTTTGATGTTTTAATTGTATTATACAATGTATGGCAACATTGTTGGGTTTTTTGTTTGAGTTTCTCTTTTCCATAATGTTCTTCTTCTACAACAATTAAATTATTTCGGTGTCTTCACTGTTGTGTTATTAGCAGATTCTAAAATATATGTTACGTTTCAGTCTATGGCTGCCAATAAATACTAACTTTTGCTTCAAACTTTACTTGTGAATACAGTCAAATTCTACAACAGAATGCTTTTTAACATATATGACAGTTTGCGCTTACAAAAATGAGTAATGATAGGTATTTTCCCCCTGTATTTTTGAAGACTTAATAGTGAAGTGTAGGAAGTTTGAGAGGAGTATAGAATTAGGGGGTAGTGATTTATAAATACTGGTGCATTAAAGGTGTCATACTGAAAAAGCCTACATGAGTGTAGTCAATTAATGCTTGTGGATAAGATTGTATACTTACTTTCTCCTTTACCCTCTACATTGTCAAGTTGTTCCACCTGTGCAGATCCAGCACTGCCATCAGCACTCACAGATGGATGTACCTGGTTGGCTGTGTTGTACCTTCTTCTTAAAGGCATAGCTCTGAAATGTTAGAATATTGTATTGGAAACATTCAATGGTTTACTGGTAACTTTGGAATATTTAATGGCTATCGTTAATAATGAGCCAGTAATATAGTTAAGCAAATACAAAGTGCAGAATTTAACTTTTTTTTTTTTTTTTTAAATAAGGATACAGGAAATACACCTGACTATAAACCAATAACCCTCTGGGTCTACACATATACACAATGGTCCAATATCAAGTATTTTTTGACAAACCTCAAAACATCAAATATCAGGATCAAAATAAACCACACAGTGATTCAGACTGACACAAACTAGTTCCTTTGTTGTATGTATATATATATATATATATATAATAAAAATGTGCCAACCCCGAAACATCACAGCATGTTATCAAAAAAAGACAAAAATGAGCATAATTTTCTGTAATATTAAGAATTCATGTTCTTACCTTGCAACCTTACAACAGTAGAAAGTATGGCGATTTTATTCCAAAGACACTCTTGTAATCCAGTGGTTTTTGCCAGCTTGGAACTGTGAGGTACGCCAAAAAAGGAGGCAAAGTGTGGCTGTTGGCGCCAACTTCTTCTTTCTCTCTCCTCCAGAGATAAAAGAAAATGCGCATATTCCCACCAGACCGCAGTCTGCCACCTACTGGCAGCCGGTTCTTTCCAGCAGAGCTTAGTTTGGAGGGGGAAGATTTAAAGTGATGCACAGGCACTCCTACGGCTGTAACGAAAACAGGGTACATTGTCCCACTTAACTGAATCTAAATTGACAATAAATCCAAATAATGTGAACTTTTTTTTTTTTTGCTTTTTGCACTTAAAGAATGAAGTTATTTATTATTTTTGATTTACTTTTCTTACTGCCGTGGAAGCAGAGTGAATGGGGGACCATTAACTGACGGACCAGACAGCTGCTTTACTATCTGGCGCCAGTATGTGATTAATACTCGACTTGCAGTCCATTCAACATGAACACCGCTGAAAAATTATTAAACATAACACAAAGGGGAAATAAGAAGAAGCTTGTACTTATAAAATGGCTTCAAAAACTGAAATTACTCTCAAAAAGAAGAGATGCTCTCTGTGTGAAAGAAAAATGAAAATGAGAAAAGGTGGCAACACAAGAGATGGATATCGCTGGTAAGTTCTTGATTTCCTATAAATTTCTTAAATTTGACCTATGTCTTCCATATGCCTGAATTACACATTTCTAGGTTAGTTATTTGCATTTGGAGAGTACTTTGAAAGTACTTTAGTAAGACATTTTGTAAAATACCATCAGCTAATCAGCACAGTCACAAAAATTTAAAATATTATTATTGTTGTTTATTGATATTTAATGTATTAATTCATGTATTCATTATGTTTTACCAAATGGCATATTTTGTTTAAAGGGTGTGTCGAAGACATAATAGATTCATGTCCAAATCCATAAGAGATGGGTCTATTTTCTCAGGCTCTCGCTCCTCCTTGACTTCTTGGATGATGTTCATGCATAGGTTTGTTACACAGACATACATATAGTCATGATAAACAGTAAGTACATATGTACTGCATGTAGTAAACTATTTTGACTCATAGCATAATATTAAACACAAACTGTTGTAAAATTAGGTAAATGCAACCTTGAATGAGCAGCAACAACATTTCATTATTTGTTTAATAAAAGCTACGCAAAAATGAAGAAGCAGTATATGAAAATTAAGTACTAACTAAGTACACCCCATGATTAAGTAGTGTGTAGAACCACCTTTAGTAATATCCCTTCTATTCTACCACATTATTATTTTATAATAATTTCATACATGTGACATAACAGTAACACCTTTTACATGATTAAGAAGTCAGTAATAAACTGTGTTAATATCACATTAACATTATTCATATAGGTTTACTACATTGCTGCAGGTTTGCACAAGGGCTAAGACTGAGGCAAGTGGACTTAATTGAAGAGGGAGTCTGTGGAAGCAGCCGCACTTTGTCCAAGATGTCCAAGACACTAAGGAGGGTGTGTGTGCAAGCAGTTAAGCACCTGAAGAGGAGGGGGAAAATGAGAATAGGTGGAAGACATGGTTTTGTTGTCATTGATGAGAGCAAGTTTTGTCACAAGAGAAAGGTAAAGATATGAATTTATTTAAGATATTAATTGGTGAATAATGGTGATAGGTACATCTGTATCTATGAAATTGTTGTTCAGACAACTGCAAATAAATCATGCCTTAACACTGTCCTCTTTCCAAAAACTTCTAATTTTTCAGTATGCACGCGGGCGATTTGGTGCTACTTGGCGCAGGAGAGGCTGGGTTTTTGGATTGTTGGAAGTCAATCAACGGAGAAGGAGGCCTGTGTTGAAATTTGTTCGCAGACGAAATTCTGAAAGACTACTTCCTATTATACAGCGATATGTTAGACCTGCAAGTACAATTTTGAGTGACTCTTGGCATTCCTACTGCAGACTGAGGCAACATGGGTATATACACTACCAAGTCAATCACCAGAGGTTTTTTGTTCACCCTGCTACAGGAGCACATACCCAGCATATAGAAAGGTCCTGGAGAACCTTTAAGCAAGAGGTGTACCGTTTCAGAGGCAACATGACTGAGAAGTCACTGAGAGAGATTCTACATTTTATTGAGTGGAACTACTGGCTGGGTAGACAACACAGAAATGGACCCCTTGGTCGCCTTTTCAAGGATATAAGAGCCATACATCCAGTACAATAACATCACCCCTGTGGCTGGAGCCTTTTTGCATGGAGTTTGTATGTTATCTCCAGATCTGTGTGGGCTCTCTCTGGCTACTCTGGCTTCCTCCCACAGTCATGCATGGGGTTAGATAAATTGGTGATTCTAAATTAGCTCTAGGTCTGACTGTGTAAATTGACCCTAGTTGTAAATGTGAATAGTTCGTCTCGGCATTAGCCCGATGACAGACTGGTGACCTGTCCAATGTGTAGCCCATCTCCCGCAAATGACAGCTGAGACAGGGTCCAGCTCCCCTGGAAAAAATGCATAGATGGATGGCATTTTGTTTTTGTGTATTGGACATTTAAAATATGTATTCCATTGTCATCCAGATATAAAATGTCCTGTGACAGAGGATCTTCTACACTCCTATGCAATTTCAAAAACTATTTTAAATAGACCTCTTAGCTATGCTTAATATTGTGATCCTCAAACAAATACAATGCAGTTATTTTCCAGCGAGCTTTTAATGAGTGTTTTATGCATGTTTATTTTTTTAAATCTAATACTTAATGTTTTTCAAACAGGTAGTTTAGCATTTTCCATGTGTTTCCAGTTCATCATCAGAACTCTTGACTTTTGTTTTATTCAGTGATTAACTTGGCAATAAATACAGTCAGTTTACAAGCCTGATTCTTGCTTATTACACAGAACCTACCACCATTATTTCCAGATAATGCTCACACTTCTTGTAGTTTGCTTTAATAGGTTATTACATAGAAACAGTTGGTTTTGCATTTTGCAGCCCTGATTCCTGCTTATTACACAGAACCTACCACCATTATTTCCAGATAATGCTCACACTTCTTGTAGTTTACTTAAATAGGTTATTGCATAGAAACAGTCGGTTTTGCATTTTGCAGCCCTGATTCCTGCTTATTACAAAGAAATTACCATAAATATTTCCATTTAATAAGCCAAAGCATTAAGCATAATATTTAGGCTATTAAGCAAAGCAGAATGCTGAGAACCTAAGGTATAATTAATTCAAGCCTTATAACATGGTAATACCATCCTATTATGTTAAAACATTAGCCAATATTACTTCATAATTTTGCGTTTATTACAATTTATTAAAAATTATGAAAAGTTAAATGCATAAACATTACTTCCTTATTGCTATCTGCATACAATATTTTTACCACATTTTTAAGCTACTATTACTAAAGGGTTTAGCCTCATGGGCATATCTCTGTTTCCACAGCATTACCATCAGTTTTGGGGGCCATACGATCCATTTACATAAATTTCAGTGGAATATTACTCAATTGTAACCGCTGTTGTTACCAGCAGTATTACTTGATATTAGCTGGTAATTACCTTGATAATTGGATGGCAATAACCGTTAAATTTCCCCATTATTACCTTTTGTTTCCAGCTTGTTACCCCATTATTACCCCCTTATTACCACATTATTACCGAGCTGTAATAGAAAGTGCTACCGATATTTTTACATGTGTCCTCATGGGTTGTGTTCACCTCACATGCTGCCCTGACTGTAATCTTTACTGACCTGAATGTCATTTAGTGTAATGGAACCAAATTTCAAACCCGTTTACCCCCTTTTTTTTTTTTTCTTTAAATGCCAAACGTACTCATAGCTTCATGAGGTTCAATTCACAGATCTGCAAATACAAGGTGTTCTTATAGTCACAAAAAGAGAATGTGCCAGCAGTCACTGGACCTTTTAGCATATGATTAATCTAGCTTTCATCATCTATCTATAAACCAAAGAGAAAATAATTCACTTTGGAGATTTTTAAATGCACATCTGGCTGAATCATCCTGCTGATTCATGGTGGTGAAGTGCATTCCTTATATTTACAAAATTATTTGGTTCAAATCTGCCTCTTACGTGTGGCACTACAACAGATAAGTGATTGTCTCTTATGTGTAACATTTGATTCAGTGGAACCAGTCAGCCCTTCGGTCTAAACAGGATTTGACACCAATATGTGAAACTAATATACCAGACAGCTGCAAGGAAAAGTTTGGGAGCTCTTTGGAATTTCCAGGATTTGTGTGCGGGGAATGCACATAGATCACCGATCTTCATCGGACAGTTGTAGATAAACACTATCTGACTAAACTTATGACACAAACACCTGTATAGCTTAACACATTCGGTAATCATTTACAGTCTGGGCTAGAAAATTTCTGTAAGTCTTTGTGCTACTGATCCATGAAGAACCAACAACCAAACAATATTTTTTGTACTCATTCCTATGAAATAAATCAATCATTTCTTCCTCTTCCAGTGTTCGTTCGTTCTTTCGTTCTTTCTTTCTTTCTTTCTTTCTTTCTTATATAGATAAGAGCACTGAAATTCTTTTTATGACTTCATAGGACAATAAATGAGATGAGAATGTAACAGAAATGTGAGAGACTTAATTCTGGGAAAGTTATAGTACACATTGTTTTCAGTCAGTATTTCACTAAAACAATCAGTTCTATTGCTTAACATTTCTAGTATTGCAGGAACTTCTTTGGTTAGTAGTGTTGGACTGTGACGCCAGAGTGGCGCTGTGACTACTGATAAACTTTGTGCGTCTGCCTCTTGAGTGTAGTGACTGTTTCTCTGCAAACAAACGGCTCCAAGACACTTGTGTGTCCCGTATGCGTGAGTGTGTTAGTCATCCCTATTAGTCACGAGGAGTGATAGTTCTGTCAAACCTCCTTGGGTTACAGCAGGACACATGCATCAGTAGCGTGACTACACAGTGTTTGTTTGTGCACATTGTGGAGACAGTCTCCTTCTCTGTTTGTTGTCGAAGATACCTTCAGTAGTTAACGCACCAGCACTCCCACAAGGGTTTAAGGTATCAGCCAGGGCTAATGTTTCACTGGAAGGCGGGCTGTGCAGGAGGTCCCTAAAGGAATTAGACTGAAATGAAAAAAAAACCAGAAGAAGCAGAAAGCAGAAAAACACATGCGACTTGTTTAGGGAAGAGGGAGAGGGTAAGAAGGGAGGGAAATAGAAGCGGGAAGAGCGCAGTGCGCTAGACAGGTTTGCCGCTCCAACCTGCCACACTGGCGGGACTTGTCAACATGTTACGCCTCTTTTCTCCTCTCCTTTCCCTCCAGCTGATGATTCAGCTGGAGGGAAAGGAGAGGACTAAGTATCTGTGTTTTGACTCTGTGTTTGATTGAAAACATCTATTTAACCACAGCAAGAACATGCAGAACAAACAGCCTGGTTTAGTCATCACGGGGACTGGGACTCTGTCTCACACACACTCTCTTGAGTGTTTTAAACTCACCAGTCAGCAGTTCCACTCTATTGTGCAAGATATTTTTCACAAGTGTTTTAGTAGAGTTTAAACATGCAATCATCTGTGGGTAAACAATTTTTTTTTTCCTGATCACATTAAACTAAGTCAGTATAAACAGAAATAATAGAGAGAAAATTATTACAGCATGGATTTATTAGTAAAAACAAACTGGAAATTTGATAATCTCACTCAACTCAGACATGTCGTTTGTAAAGTTAAATCTTATATAACATACATTTAAGCTTACAGAATAGGGAGGTTTGAATAACACAAGGGAACTGTTATTGCAACTGTATCTGTTTATCCACCTGTTAATGCTGTTTATGTTGCCGGTTGGTTTGCGTATAGAAGTAATTTAATCCAGGAAGGAGTGAAAGATATTGCAGGTAGTCCTGCCAGCATACCTGGCTGTGTGTGTCAGTATGTCTTGTGTTGTGAATTGTCTTAGTTTAAACAACAGGAAACAAGCAGAGACACCTCATTAACTTCACACCAAGCTATCCCGAGTGTGT
Source organism: Archocentrus centrarchus (assembly GCF_007364275.1). Taxonomy (NCBI): domain Eukaryota; kingdom Metazoa; phylum Chordata; class Actinopteri; order Cichliformes; family Cichlidae; genus Archocentrus; species Archocentrus centrarchus. The sequence goes on along the minus strand of NC_044361.1, from coordinate 17,592,727 downwards.
GTGTGAGTGTGTGTGTGTGTGTGTGTGTGTGTGTGTGTGTGTGTGTGTGTGTGTGTGTGTGTGTGTGTGTGTGTGTGTGTGTGTGTGTGTCTTTTTGGCTGTGAGTGTGTCTAGAGAAACATGCACCTTGTGGATAATGACTCTTGCAAATTCCTAAAACATTAGTGTCTTATTGATACTTCCTCTGGATTAAATCTTATTTCCTCCACATAAGACAGAAACTCGCACACAAAAGATACAGACCTTTGACAAGTGAAAGTCAACCCTTAATTCCCACAGTGAGAGGATCTAGTAGCTCTGTTATATTTTGGGGAAGTTTTATTTTTGTGGTTTGGGTCCACTTATTTCCTTAGGCTAAAGTCACGCAAAGTATTGTGATCAGCTTGTGATCTCCCTGCCTTTGAAATGATTGGTTTGAAGACGGGGACCAGGTCTCAGACCACTTGCTGTAATGGTAAATGGACTGGTTCTTATATAGCGTTTTTCTACTCTACTTTGAGCGCTCAAAGCGCTTTCTACAGCATGTCTCATTCACCCATTCACACACAGTCATATAAGCACTTCTTTCTATGCCTAAGTGCTTTTTATCTATCTAACATTCACATACTCCAATGGATACACCGGAGAGGTTCAGTATCGTGCCCAAGGGTACTTTGTCATGCAGACTGGAGCACCCAGGGATCAAACCACAATTAATAGATGACCTGTTCTACCTCCTGAGCTACAGCCACCCCAAGCAGTCAGTGGCCATCTTCAGAACAACTTTCATGCATCAAGACTGTAATAAGATGGAGTAAGTCTGCTATCAGTTTGCAGTTGAATGGGGTCAAGTTGGCACTTACAATACATTTACTGTTTGTGATAATACTGTGATAAATCTCAGAGTTGTTTCCATCTACATCAGACATGTAGTTCTGTGCTGGACCCAGGGGTGGACTTGTCACCGGCAGACCACACAGAATCCACACATTAGAAAAGACTCTCTTATCGACAGACTGGGCCTGATCTAAATGGGGCAAGTTTGTTATTTGTAAATTTATAAATACACAGATGCAGTTAGTTCATTTCATTAACTAGAAGGGCACTCAGTAGAGCGTGTTGGGAATAAAAAGGCGCCACATCATTTGATTGAAATGAAAATGATCAACCTACAGAGGGCTGAATTCACACACAAATCAAAAATATTTCATTGCAGCAACTCAAAATGGTAGTTTGCATGATGCTCACGTGCTTGTATGCTCCTGATGAGACGATGGATGGTGTCCTGGGGGATCTCCTCCCAGATCTGGACCAGAGCATTACTGAGCTCCTGGGCATTCTGAAATGCAACCTGGTGGCAAGAGATGGACCGAAACATAATGTCCCAGAGGGGTTCTATTGGATTTAGTTAGGCGAGTATGGGGGCATCAGTTCCTTCATTCTCCATTAACTGCCTGCATACTCTCGCCACATGAGCCTGGGAGCTGTTACCTAGACTATAGAGGTCTGTGTGTCCCTCCATGGATGTGCCTTCTCAGACCTTTACTGTCCCACCACCAAACCGGCCATGCTGAACAATTTTACAGCCAGCATAACTTTCTCCACAGCTTCTACGGACCCTTTCATGGCTGTCACATGTGCTCAGGGTGAACCTGCTCTCATCTGTGAAAAGCACATAGTGCTATTGGTGGACCTGCCAATTCTGGTATTCTATGTCAAATGCCATTTGGGCTCCACGGTGGCAGACAATGAGCACAGGGCCCCCTAGAGGACGTCAGGCCCTCAAGCCACCAAATGAGGTCCGTTTGTGGTTGTTTGGTCAGAGTCATTCACTGCACAAAGGAGCAGATACCAGTCCTGCTGATGGGCTACAGCCCTGTCCAGCTCTCCTAGAGTAACTGTCTGTCTTCTGGAATCTCCTCCATGCTCTTGAGACTGTGCTGGGAGACGCAGCAAACCTGGCAATGGCACGTATTGATGTACCACCCTGAAGGAGTTGGACTACTTGTGCAACCTCTGTAGGGTCCAGGTATTGCCTCATGCTACCAGTAGTGACACTGACCCTAGCCAAATGCAAAACAGTCAGAAAAGATGGGGAGGGAAATTATAATGCCCGCCTTTAAAAACATTCCTGTGTTGGAAGTTGTCTCATTGTTGCCTCTCTAGTTCACTTGTTGCTAATTTCATTTACACCTAAGCAGTTGAAACTGATTAACAACCCCCTATGTTACTTAACCAGATTAATAGCCCAGAAGTTTGATTGGCTTTATTGAAAAGTGTTCCTTTCGTTTTTTTATAGCAGTGTATTCCCAATAATACATTTGCAGTATTCCCAGTCTCATGCTTTCCTCTTCAGACGCTCCCAAGCAAACACAATAATACAGTTTAACATGCCAGAATTAAATCCCACATACACTATTTGACCAGCTGCACCATTGAATGTCAATATTTAATATGAAATAATGTAACAATGCAAGAGCCAAAATACTCAGTTTAAATGTTTTTTAAACCCATTTCCCTAAATATGTGTGAAGAAAATTTTAATATATATTTTAATATTTAATTTTTAATTTAATTTAATTATTAAAAACCAGTGTTAACATTTTTTTAAGACCAATGTTATTCATTTTGTTCATTATTAGCTTGTGGTCTGAACAATATTGACTGACCAATTGTGTGGTGTCTTACCCAGTGACTGTAGTTTATCATTGCCATTTTTATCAGTGGCATGCTTTGATGTGGGTTGTTCTCATAAGGTTCAAGGTTATCTCTGTTGGAAGGACTGAGGTTATGGTTGAGTTACCACAGTTTCCTCACTTGTTAAACAATTTATGGATGCAGTGTTATTTGTTTGTCTTTTTCTCAAACAAATTGTATATATACACCAGTTTGGGAAAGCACATGCCGGTTTGCTCCCTACATAATATACCAAGTACAAATTGAGAATGTGTGGTATCAGATTTAGCTGAAGTTGCAGGTTTATTCTCATGTGCTCCTTGCAATTGTTCTACCTCTGATTTCAAAACTTTAGTTGGATTTGATCAGTTTATGGCTTATTTTGTTTTTATTTTTGTGTGTCACAGATTCAGTTTGGCTTTAAAAAAAAAAAAAAAACGTGCAAATGTACACCCAAAGATCAGCTTTGGATCCTGGTATGATCTATCAAAATCCCTAAGACATGTCCCACCACGCCAGGAGTCAATGCTGGAAATTTATAGCTGGTGTGGTGTGAAAGAATGGGAATTTGTGGAGGAGAGTGAGGAAAAGGGAAGAAAATTAAATATTGTTTCAAAACTGCAGAAGTTTAAGTGCCTCGCTTCTCTCATCTCCACATAGCTGGCCAGCACATCCACAGCATACAGTGAAACAGGAACTCGCTATCATCAGGGAAACTGTTTGAGGCTCTAATAATGCCCTCTGAGAGAGGCTGTTTTCAAATATTTACCATTATCCTCATATTTAAATCATGTTGCAGCTTCTCTCCATATGCCAACTTTTCTATTGCCCTTGCAATCTGGTCATTCAGATCAGGTTTACACACTTTGATTTCAATTTATGACTTGTTCTGACAGACCATAAACCTACCCTTGGAATGCTAACACTTGCAGCTTCACAGGTATGCGTGACTGGGAGTGAAGTAGTAGGCCGGATGGCAGTGTGGAAACAACCTCTGAGCAACATAATGGAACGTAAAAGGGACAAAGCAGCAACGTGTTAACTTTCCGTGTGCTTCCAGCCTCCCAATGCACACACATGCGCTCACTTTAGCTCACCTGATAATTGAGCACAGTCATATTTCAGGGTCTGACTCACCTTTCAGTCTCTTTCAGATATCAGATTTCTCTTGTTTAGAGTTTGAGTCATCCTGCCTTTGAGAACTTGTTTTTAACCACACCGTTGTATTAGAATCTGTTTGTCTGAGAGTAGAGCATGTGAGCATGTTTGAGTATCGCTCTTGTTAAACTTTACAACTGGGCAGCTTGAGGTGGATTTTCAGAGACTACAGACTTTGTATTTTGCCCACTACCTAATTTTAATGTCTGCACGAAAAAACATATTTGCAGCCCCCGTGAACACTGGCAGACTTGACAGATTCTCCGCAATTAATGTCGACGAAGCCGACATTTATAGGTACCAGAAATTGTTGGAAACAAACCACTAGCAAAACATTGGCTGGGAGGGAGGAGCAAGGGTAGTGACCCAGACAGTCCAGCAGAGGTGCAAATACCTCTCATTGGAATATGATAGGAGTAGTTCACTGCAGCACTGGCAGAAACGAGCTAGGAGAAAATACCTTGTGATTGGTTAATAAATCTGTCATTAAAACAGGCCTGGGTAAACCGCACACTTATAATAATCATTGTTTGTGTTGTGTATAAGATTATATAAAGAAAATACTGAAGACTAGTGAGATATAGTACAGGTATATCCATGTTACTGTCATCCTATGGGTTAAACTTAACATAATATATTATTAGGAAGAAAGAAAAAAACGTGTATTTGGATTCACAGTCAGACTTCTGTTGCCGAAACAACAAGCAAACACTACTGTAAACAAGTGTTAGCTTTAAAAGTGTCCAGTCATTGTGTGGAGTATATAAAATCTCCTCCAGCCTAACATCCGTCCTCAAAAGTGCCACCCCACCCCCCATCAGGAGTCCACCCTGCTTCACTCCTGGCAGGTGGGAAAAAAAAATAAGACAATCGGTACAGCACAAACTTCATTTGCATCACCACCACTTTAGTAGCTAAAAAATAAAGTCACTGACAACACCGGCTTTAAAATGGGTCCCTTGGATGTAATCGAATAAATGGTGTTTCTTTTTGCTACTCCAGGCTGAGCTGCAGCTCCCGCTCTCAAGTTAAATCTGCTGGCAGCTGGAAAACATTCAAATGTGCAAGTTTTAATTAAATACGGCAATAGCCACAGGAAAAGTAAAACATGAAGTAAAATATTAACTTACATGGATGCCATCCATGCTGCATAAATTCAGATGAGCTTGTTAGAAATCCAAGGAGATCAGAAAACATATTTATTTACCGCTGTACAGCAGAATACACGTGTTTGGTTTTTTTTTTGCTTTCATAGAGCTTGTAGTTTGCTTCTGAATTGTGAGGACAGCACACTACTTCCTGCATACTCTGTAACAAGCCGTCAGCTTGTACTGTAGCAGACTTTGTTGCATTATGCAAATCTATTCAACTTACAATTTGAGTATATGTCACCAAGCTTGATTTATTTATAGCTGAGCGTTTAAAATGGAGACTGTGCCTTTCAGAAATAGTTGTAAAAAGTGAAGCAGCAATTTTCTTTTGCATACTGTTACACCCCTCTGCAACCCCTACTCACCTCAGTGGCAGTGTAAGTGTGTCTGAGTGTTGCCAGGGCCTAATTGCTAATTGTTTGCACCTGATGATGTGTGGATGAGGGTATTCCTGAGATTGGATAAATGCACCCACTGCTTCTTGCCAGAAATCCATCATGGCCTCTGGGTGGCACTTTCAGCTGAGATTACCAAGTAATTTGAAATAAAACCAGTGTTTCTACAAACTCTGGTGTCAGTCTCCACTTTATGTTGTGGCTTTTGAGCCAGGTCATGGCAGTGCGTTACAGCAAATCTCATTTACATATTAAAGCCTCCTCTAAGCCAAGGGGTGGTGGTGGTGGACTACCACAGGAATTTCTCGGTGCTGCCACATATTTTTTTCTGTCTGAAGTTGTCAACCTTTGTGGAGAGAGAGAGAGTCATCTCGTACAAATGAAGTCCATGTGCACTGTTGTCTACATGGAGGGAAATTTCCCTCCAAAATAGTACTTTTGAAGATCAAGTAATGTTTAATGTGTTAATAAGTTAAACTTTAAAGAATGTGCTTGAACACCATACTCATTTCATTTTAACAGTTGTTTTGTCCTTCAGGTTTTATATGACATCATGCCATTTATGTGACTCCTAAGCAAATGAGGAATGCTAATATACAATTTATGGCCATCTAACATTTGCTTAGGAACCGAAAAGCTATTGCTTGCAAATTCCTTTGAATGAGTCTTAGTAAAAGTTAAAAGCAAGGTATTATACAGTGGCTTACCTTGACCTAAAAAAAATATTATCATTATGTTGATTAGTAAAAAAAATAAACCAACCCAAAGACAAGTAAATTAAAAATTAACATATAAATCCTTGACCCCAACAATGATTCCAGTTAATTTTTATACTAAATGCTGAACTCACACTCTACTACCACAGCAGACACTGGAATTACTAGCACCAAGCCAGATGTGCAGTAATGTCTGGGAACATTTACTCCAGGGAAGTGATCAGAAGTCTGCAATCCTGAATTAACATTAGGCTTCCATATCGTGGAGGCATTCATTTTATCGGGATGTAATCCCGCAGCATGTGCTCTTTCTGTACCAGGGTGCAGCTGCACCCCTGAGTCATCTCGGGGGTTCACAGAGTTGCTCTGAGATTATGTGGGAGGATTCTGCAATGTAATGCTTTATGTTATGTTAAGAAAGAAACAGGCATGCAGGCATGCCATGCTGTTAGCACTGTTCTTCACAGTGTTGAGTGTGAATTATGCTCTAGATTAATTCTGTGATGTGTTAAAATGATTAACAGCATAAATTTTTTTTTCTGCCATTGTTGAAATAATAATTCAGCCACCTCTCATTTCTTTATATTTTGCTATGAAAATGGGAAATAGGTGCAGTGATTTATTGAAATGTGTACAAACATACATTTTATGTACTGTATTTGCAATACAGTATTAAAAAGCAAAAGCAGAATTTGTACAATTCTAAAAGGTTTGAAAGTCAATATTTTGGTGTGACCACCTTTATTCCTTAACACAGTCTGAACTCTCTTTGGCAGCTTTCTAACAATTTCTTTAAGTAGTCTTCAGGAATAGTTCTCCAGACTTCTTAAAGGATGTTGGCTGCCTTTTGTCCTGTTCTCTGTCAGGATGATCCCACACTGCTTCGGTCCGGGTTCTGAGGAGGCCAATCCATGACCGATAGTGTTCCATTGTGTGTTTTTTCTATCCACGTATGCTTTTACTGCTTTGAAAGTGTGTTTGGGATCATTGCTTTGCTTGAATGAAGTCTTTTCTCCTAGTTTTCCTTCCTTAATAACGGCTTCTTGATAGCCACCCTTCCATTGAAACATTTCTTCGGCAAACAGCTTCAGTGAATAGTAAAATAGTATTTTTAAAGTAAAATAAAATACTATTTTGTGCCCGTCAAACTGTGTTATCTTTGTAGATTCAGGTAAAGAAAAAATTGTGTTTTTGTGATAGGCTGCTATCAAAGTGCAAAGTGGATCATTGCTAAGTTGTTTATGTGTAGACACAACACTGGTTCATCCCTTGAGTTAGCTGCCTTTTCAATGCTTGAATGATTCATAGGTCAGTGATAACTGACTTATTGCAGCACTTTGAATTCAGAGGGGGCTCAGTACTTTTGCACAGTATTATATAAGCAACTCAAGCCTCGCTGCCATCTCGAGGAAGAATCTTCTGCATGAGTAACATGTCATCAACACAGTAAACTAACAGCCTTTAACTATAAAACAGGCTCAGTATTACCAATATTTAATACAGCGCCTACTTTAGTGGTTGTTTGAACTGTCAAAGTTCAGTAGGCCAATTGAAGTGAATTAGTTCTGCATCACTTTATAAATGGCACTTGGCACTTTGGCACATCCATATTTCCTTTTGTATAAAAAGATAGGATGAATATTTCTGATTTGCTGTGGGCGAGCTGCTGCATAAAGTAAGCACCAAAGCCTGCACGTGTCCACCATTCTTTCGCTTCAGGTAAGGCTTTTATGTTCATTTATCTGATGCCAAGATGCTATCCATATCTGCAGGTCAGGTCAGGAGAGTGGAGTGGAATGGTAAATTACATACTCCTGGTATGCCAGCGAAGGTCGGATGAAAATGAAATAAAGTCCAAAGGGTCAGTCCATTTAACACCTGGCTAACCAGTTGTGAGTGTCACGCCTTTGCACCGCTACCCTCCTTAAGTCTTTATATGTGTGTGTGGGTGTCTGTGCTTAGACGTGTATAAAATAACTGTTTGTGCGTGTGAATGGATGGATTTGTGGTGTCTGTGAGCTCTTATTACTCCTCCCTCAGACTAATGGAATGTGTATGTGTGCGTTCTTATTACCCTTCTCCAAGGCTAATGAAGTATGTGTGTGCCAGCATGTGTAAGCGCGTGTGTTAAATTGAACTGCAGTTCTGCTCTGCTGTGTTCAGACTATTTCATTAAATGATAAAGTTTACAGATGACTCCAGTGGGATCATTATTTAGTTGGCTCACCATTCATTCCGCAGCAGCCACCTCGATCTTTATAAATGACCCGCTGCAAAGAAAGACAGAGGTTATTATGCACTGCAGGGTTAAAGACAAATAACTTTATTATTCTGTCAGGAGACCACCACAGCCAGCACGTTGACGCAACCAATTTGTACTAATATCCATTATAAGATATTTTCAGATATTGAGATATTACATAAATAAACACAATATAAATTCTTTACATTATTGTTTTTCCAAAAATTTTAAACAGATTGCCAGGTAAATTGTTGCTTACATTCACTTCACTGAAAGAAGTCAGTCCATCTTCCACTGTTTAACCTGCAAGTTAGACTGAGAGCAATCAGGGACTCAAGGAAAAGAAAAGCAGCAGAATATCCAAGCTACGGAAATCTTTCTGACAGTTTCCTCTCTTGCCATCTGAAACTATCACCTTTCTCATTCTGTCGGTTAACCAGTCACTCTTCTGTCACTTCCCTACTCTTAAACTTGCCACAGTTTTTTAAATCCTTTTGGATCTTTTGATTTTTAAATTCAGGGCAAATTGTGGAATGTTATTTCATTGTTTGTTTGTTTTTTTTTTTTTGTCTTACTTGCAGGATTCACAAGATTACCTGCTTCCCAGTGCACTCATTTGGGTCTGCAAAGTCAACTTTAGTTTATATTAGGGCCACGGTGAAACCCACTGTTCGCTTGTGCAGCTTTGATCTGTCTGTAACTCTTCTGTTATCTGTTCAGTCACCTGGCATGTCCTCAGCTGGTACTCACAGCCCCCCTCTCTCATCCTCGATAGTGGCAGAGGGTGAGGAAAGTGAGTGATAACCAAGCAGGCCTCTTTCTCCTTCTCTTTCCCTGTAAATTGAGCTGCTACATGACAGTGCCATTACCTCGAGCTGCCACAGCTAAATCAAACACTTAAGTGTCTGAGTGATTACTTACACTCCTCACAAGTGTCCTTATTCTGTCCTCTTTCTTAGATTCCTTCTGTGTCTCTTTACCACAGTGGAAGTGAGTGGATCCCTGTGCAGTTTCACTGAAATATCATGTGATTCACAGTTTTCCCAACTTTGTCATTTTATTAGTTCTAATGCCAAAGAGTTTACATTCAGTATATCAAAAAGTAACATCAGTATAGCAAAAACATCCTCAGTATGAAGAGAGAGGAGCCCATCTGAGCTGAAAAAATTTACATTGTTCTCATCTGACCAAAATATATGCTTCCCAGTATTCATCAGACTTTCTTTTGTGTTCTTTAGTTTGATCCTGCAGCTTTTTTGGGGGGGCTCTATAAGCTCATCATTTGTAGAGTGTGACTGTATGTAAGGTCATTCATACCTGTTACAGAAAGTCTGATTTTGTTTGAATACTCCTTTGCCAGGTCTAAAGCATTCAGTTGTCTGTTTTTCCGACCTAGAATGTTCAAGTGTTGGGCTGTCTGGGAGAGAGAGGGGGAAAAACATTAGTGACTATTTATTTATGTATTTATTTATTTATTAGACTGGACAGATGGCTCTTTTGAGAACTTAAAATCCATAGTGCCGTTAGCACTGCTCTTCCTCACATCAGCACTGCATGTGTCAGACCTGTACATAATTTTGCCGCAGTATGCTACGAGTCCATAATTCTCAAAATCAGAATTAGTTTTCAGTCTCATTACAGCTGCTGCGCCCTCCATTTCTCACACACAATTACACATTGTAGTTAAGCTGTCAGATTACATGTTAATGTGATTGTATGCAAGACTGTAAAAAGTTTTCTTCAGGACATCTTTCGAAAAGTTTTTAACAACAAATCTGTCAAAGTGCATAATTTACATCTCTCCTCATTGCCGTATCTCTGCCTCTTCACCTTCTGACTCCTACGCTACAGGAGCCCCAGTGAGCCAAACATTATCATTTCAGAGAACACACACACACACACACACACACACTCTACAGCACAGATGGCAGGGATAGTCTCTTTCCCACATATGAATAGGTAAATATTTACCATCCCAGATTGTCTTTCTTCTTCCTCTTCCCTCCACCTCTCTCCTTCTTATATCTTGTAACTATTTTGTTCACAGGCATGCATTCTTCAAACAGGATCGTAGGGCTGGGCAATATGGACCAAAAATAATATCTCGATATTTTTTAGCTGAACGGTGATATACAATATATATCTCGATATTTTTTCTTCTCATAAGGTATAAACAAAAAAGGTCAAAGCTACAGTACATGTCCCAAATGTCACGCAGACACTTTTATTAACATTCAACATTCATGTACATTAGAAATTCCTCAAGAATAAACTATTAGCATATTTAAATAATAATGCTCCTCAAATAAATTAATGCTTTTTTCCTCCTTAACAAAAGACCCACAGCTGTGCTTCAGGTACAGGCAGATTCATTTACGCGCACACAAATCTCCACACATGTGGATTCAGTTACGGACAGATTGCGATGCACACATGTGGATTCGTTTACGGACACACAAAAGTTTTGCTACAATAATAGCCCCATAGTATGTATACAAAACATGGCAACAGCGGAGGAGTTCAGGTTTCCAATACTCTCCAAAAATCACAGACGTCACCGGAAAAAGTCGCTAAATTTGTTGCTTTTTGGGGAAAAAAAGTTGCTAGGGTGGTCTGAAAAGCTGGTAAATCTAGCGACGAAGTCGCTAAGTTTGCAACACTGCTTCACCTGCAGGATTTACAGGTGGGGCAGTGTGAAGTTGTGCAGAGATAAACTGGGAGAAGAGAAAGGTGAACTGGTGTATCTACAAATATGACTGTAATGCAACATAGACTATATCGATATAAACGATATTTTCTCTTCTTATATCGCATATGAAAATATATCGATATTTCTCAAAAACTCAATATATCGCCCAGCCCTACATGATCGTATATATAAACATATTTTAAATATGAGATGACAAGGCCTGCTGTGTATATGGGGATTCGTGAACACATTTCTTGGATGTGTGAACACTTTCACAAACAGAGAGCTGATGGTCAGTTTTATGAAGCTTATGGTGAGTGTAAATAGCACTCAAGAGCCAACAGGAGTAACACTTTATCTAAATGCTGCTGACTTTAACACATGGAGCTTTAGTATGTAGATTTTATCACATGTAACTTTTCTATCTTTTACATTTTGTTGATAATATACAACACCCTCTATCTTTTAACTTCAAATAAATTCATATGGTGATTTTTATTTTTTTTTCCTGTTTTTTTTTCCTGTTTTTGTTGTGCGTGTGCGACTAGTCGACTATCATTGCTATTGTTACAAGTCCGTACCAGACGTACTAGTCAGTTAGCTTAATTTTATTTTCACATATTTTAATGATGCATTAGCATCATTTGCAGGAATGCATTTTCATATGTTTAACATCAATTTATTTTAAGTTTTCTTTTCTTCATTGTTTCGTTGTCTACGCAGTTAAGCAGCATTTAAAGTGTGATTCATTATAGAAGAATGCAATTAATGGTTTCAGATGCCATTGTTTGTCTCAGCTGAAAGATCCTCTTCTGCTTTGTGTGTTTATCTCCTTTCCACACACCAAATATACTATTTTTTTGCTTTCATTGTATTTGGTAAATCTGCTTGCAGATCTCTGTCTACTGGATTAGCACATTTCCTTGCTTAACATTAAAATGCTGCACACAAGAAATTTAAAGCAACAGTTGTAGTCAGACTACTAAACATTAAGATGGGGCAAAGATGAAAGTGTTTTCCAGGTATATAGGTGGAAAATAGTGCTAAAAGAAATCTTTGGATGGGTACAAAACTTGCAGGCTTTATTAAGAATGCGAAGATATATGCATGTCTCGTTTGCTTTTTAAATTATTCCAGTATTTTGTGGCAAATGTTAATTTCAAGGTTAAAAAGACAAACCGGTGTTTCAGTTTTGAAGTTTGCAAAAATAGCTCTGTTCTGCATCGGTTTAATTGAAAGCAAGTTGAGCTGAAATGTAATTTTACAGCTTTCTTGATTTTTTTTCTTTTTTCTTTTTCTTTTTCTGTGGGTCTATCTTTGGTTCTTTGTTTCTCTCACACTCTGTTTTTGAAAGGTGAACAATAACAAGATCCATTTCTCCTCTCTCATTTTAACAAGGACAGTATCAGTGTGGTTCTTGTTCATTAGTATCACATATCACACCTCTGTCACCCTTAGATCTGGAGGAGGCAGAGGTGTCAAAATGACACGTGTGTGCGCATATTTTTTTTTACCTTCTTCTCTACCAAAGGAAAAGCCACAAAAGTCGATTCACACTAGTTCCTGCTCTTTCCCTCGGTGTTCCATTTTTCTTCTGTTATTTTGCACCCCTGGCCTGAATTGTGCATTTTTTTCACAGCAGCAATGCGAGTTTCTAGTATTATTACAAAAATGAAAAGCACCTACCGCCTGCTTTTAACTCCTCACTGTCACTACTGCCACTACTACCCAAGGGCAATAGTAAATTAGATATACATGCCCTCTGAAGATACAAGACACGTTTATCTATTGAGGCCAGAGGGGAGAAAGGGTTTGTTCATACTCTTAATTTTATTTACCTTCCCTTCCACTGCATTAATAAAACAGCTCGCGGGGAATATATAGGTTAGAGCTTTAAATAGCAATAAATTACTTAAGCTTAACTCTTACAAGGATAAAAGAGAGTCTGCATTTTCTTTTTTGTGTGCTTAGATCCCATGTGATGCACAAGGCCACCTACAAATTTTCTGTGTGCCGATGCTACGGTGCAATAAATACCACCCAGTGCTGTCATACTCCATCAGGTTCAGCTATGTTTTGGTGTTAGTTGCATGGTTAGTCACTGGCTTTATTTCTTACTCTACCGGAGTAAATTATTTTTTGACCATGTAATTTTCAGCATTCTGCATCATTAGAGCTGGACTGCTCATTGGATCATCATCAAACTTTGCTATATGACAGAACTTGTGGTCATGTTGCACCTAAATTCTTTTTAGAGGATTCTGATTTATCCACATTAGAGGTTAGATGCAAATATGTGAATAACGTCCCTATCTCACAACAGTAAAGAATCCATTTACAAAAAATCCTGGATCCAGATAGTGATCCAAATCACCACCAAAATGTAATCTATTGTTCCTTGTACCACCCCCAACAACTCCTGAAATTTTCATTGAAAGCTGTTCATAATTTTCTGAGTTATCCTGTTGACAGACAGACAGACAGAAAGACCAGTGCGATTGAAATCCCCCACCCCCATTGGTGGGTTAGGTAATTATATGCTCTCATTTTCAGAACACTTTACCTGACTTATTGCTGTAGGAGGCTATGGACCTTAAACCGTCAGCTGATAAGATAAAGGATTAAACTGTGGATTTTGTTTTAAATACTCAGGAGTTGTTAGAACTACTGAACTACTGTTTCAGAAGATCCAAGGAGTTGGTTTCAATGAAAAATCAAGAATTATTCATGTATTCAGCCATTTGACCATTCCTTGCATGGTATTTTAAATGGAGTTCCACTTTTCCATAGGGTAGTTGTCAGGCAGATCTAAGAGGTCAAGGATGCCTGCGCCTGCAAGCTGTTATTTAATATTAATGACCAGCAGCCAATTGGAACTTATCAATAGGTCAGAGGTTATCATGGGGCTGCAGATGCAGGAAGTTAATGTAATTAAAGATGCATCATGTTGTCGATTGCAGAGAAAGTGTCTCTCCCACTCTTAATATCTTTGTTGAGCTGTCTTCTCTTTGTGGGTCTCTTTAATATGCCTTTGTGTGTTTTGATGAAATATCTTGTAGTCTTGATGGGTTTTCAGCTAGAGATAAAATTCTCCTTATAGTCATACTTTGCATTCATAGTAGTATTTTTCTGTGTAGCACAGAAAAGCTTTTATCTGTAAGAAGAAAGGCAAAGGGGAGGGGGGGGACTGAAGGCACGAATAGTGAGAAGGCTAATTGTCTGGTAAGTTGTCTGTTATATACTGGGTTCTCGTGACAGGGTGCTGATACATAAAAACGCTCCTGCACCGCTCTTATTCCATTGTATGCTGTGCTTTGATGGAAAGCTTGTAGTCAATGGTTTGGCTTACTTAAATATAAAATTATTTCAATTTATTTTTTGTTCTATTTGAAATCTTTTCCAGCCTGAATGTTCACAGATTCAATTGGAAAGCCAGTTTGGCAAAAATAATTTAGACTCCACTGCTCGCAAATTGCTCGTCTTTCAAATTCTCTCATTGCTAATTTGGGCTTTTGGTGCAATTGACAGTTAATTGGGGAAAAATAATCATTAATAATAGTAATAAATGCCTTAGAAATTTGTGGCAAAATGTTCATATACTGTCGGTCTCAATGGGAATGTCAAGTATGCCCTCTGGGTAGGAACACCCCCCCGCCCCCCCCATGGAGTTCTTTTCCAAGTCACCCAACAGCTGTCAATACAAACAAAATACATGGAAGAAATCATTGCATTTATTCCCACAACATTCTACTGGCCACGATTAATCCAATGAGCCAGCCAGTCAATAATCAATAGCTAATGATCGGTAGCAGAGGTTGCTAATTAGGTTTTGATTGGCTGAATCCTCCTGAGTCCATGGGGAAAGGCATTATCCTCCTTTCATGCTGTGGTGCCTCAGATAGTTCGCAGGTACGTATCAGCAGTAGAAAAATGTCCCGTGATTTACGAACTTGAGCAGAATTGTATGTATTTATTAGGTGGTGCTCAGCAGTCAGTGAACGTATTGTGATGTTTTTTTCCATGAAGTTTTTTCCTCATCCCCGAGACATTGCTTTGTACTTGTGAATGGAGATTTTCTTGATTAAATAATGAATAACAGAAGTAAAAATATTTTACATGCTGTTAGTTCCACAAGACAAATAATATGAGCCAGTGGTTTTAAAGTGCTATAGATTGGCTTCACGGTTGTTGCCTTTTGTGGTTTTCTCCTGTTTAACTGTTGTTCACAAAAACAGGATTTAAAATGTAATAAAGTTTTCTTTGGCAATGTAAACAGAAATAGAGAGAGCACAGAATTTTTTGTTTTACTCAGTAGATACTGGTGTCTTCACCCAGCCTGCTGAAATTGTATACTCTGACTTACTAAAGAGAACAAAAAGAGGGTTGAGAGACTTCCTTTCCTTGAGAAGGATTAAAAGCATCATTCAGTTTCCTTTTCAAATTAATGAAAAGCATAATGTGGCTACTAATAACCTTACAGCAGCAGTTGTTTTAAAACAGACCACATTCCAGTCTCTTCCTCACTCCAGGTTAAGCAGAGATGAAGGCCTTTTTTTTTTTTTTTTTTTTAACAATTGTTTTTAAAATGATTTTTCAATGTGGAAAAAAAAACCCATTAAAATCCAACCTAAATGTCTCTGTCTTTCTCTTACAGAGTCCCTGGTGTAACAATTGCTACAGATATAATCTGTGGCTTTCCCGGTGAGACTGAGGAAGACTTCCAAGCGACCATAGACTTAGTAAAAGCCTATCGATTTCCCAGTCTTTTCATCAACCAGTTTTACCCCCGACCCGGTACACCTGCTGCCAAGATGGAGCAAGTACCAGCACATGTGGTGAGTGCACACTGACAGATTTTTTATTTTTTTTTTAAATCAGATGCTCATTTGAGAAAACGTTAGAAATGTGACTTCATTGCCAGCTACATTGTAACCCTAACTGACTTTACCTTTGCACACATACAGTATTTTTTTACACACACACTCACACACACACACACACATACACACACACACCCACACACCAATTGAAGAAGCAAGCTTTGGCCTACTGTCACCCAAAAATGTAAAAGCTTTTTCTATGTTTGTCATGACTTTATCACTAATCCCAAGAAGCCTCAAAACTCTGTGCAGAGGACTAGATTCAGATGAGCGAACTGACCGGGAGAGAAACTAAATCAAGCCAACATCCTCCATTTCATAGACACTGTATAGCTGAAAATCTTCTTAAATTAGAATTTACTGTCTGAAGCAGTTTTCTCTTGACTTCACTAGAGATCTAAATGCTATTAGTAGAATAACTGAATCTTGAAGCACTAACACGTCGTTTAATGGTGGTTACAGTCTCATCTGAACCTGTTATTGTTCGCTGTATAACCACCCAACTTGCGACACACAGCCTCTCTAGCTTCCTACATCTTCCCATCTGCTGCCAAATAAAACAATTAACAGCTAATAAAATCTTAATTGTTCGCAAAGGTGTGTGAGTGAGGGAGGGAGAGAGTGAGAAGCAACACAGACTGAGCAGATCGCACTCAGTCATAACAGCGTTTTCTTGACCTTTTGTCTCATACATTTCTCAGCTACATTGTTTGGCAGAGCTAAGTTCTTATATAATGAGCTAAAGCACTGATGTGTGTTATGGTCTCTGCTTTGTAGTTTTACTTTATTATACAATAAGATGCCTTGTGACTTTTCCTTCAGGATTTAAACTTAAAAGTAAGATGCAAAAAGTCTTTCCTTATTGTTTATTGGCTTTGGTTTTTGAACTATAAGGATTCTGTTCCCAAACTTAATGGACAAAATGTGCAACAAAATGCAACAACTCTCACATTATTGAAGTGTTGCCATTGCACGTGCGCTGGCCTGCGTTTGTACTTTTACCTGAAATATTTTCTTTGACCTCGTTTTTTTCTTTGGTTTGACCTTTTACATATGCTGTACTCTATACCATGTTTTCTTCTTGCATTTATACTCCCTTACTCTATGCCATCAAAGTGTTGACACATCTCTTTCAAGTGGAGTGTCTTCATAAGTCATTCTCTTTTCCCCTTTCCTCGCCTTCCTCACTTTGCTCTCTGAGGAGAAGCCGACTGTGTCCTAGAGGGATCAATCCCCAGACACGACCACATTGCTGTTTCTCCTCTTCTTTATCTCCCTCTTCTTTCCTTCTCCTCTGTCAGCCTTATCGGACTTTTATTGTCTGTGTTTGGATTAGAGCACGATCAGTCCAAGACTTCATTCAGCTCTTTGAGTGTCGAAATGTGACATATTACAGATTCGCATGAAGGCCTTTAATTGTCAAATCAGCATCTTTTTGTAACAGCTGTTGGCTGGGACATTGTAAAATCCTGATAAAAACATAATGCATGTATTTACAATTCATTTAAAATGATCAAATTGGAAGTAAAACAAATAATGCAAAGAAAAACACATTTTTGTTTTGCACTGCATTACAAAAACACATAAAAAAACATGGGATGGGGGCATCTTTGCTACTGTGTTGCATCACTTCTTTTAATTACAGCCTGTATGCGTTTGTGTTTAAGCTCTTGCTTTACAGGATTTCCAACTCTTAATATATTTCAGTTGATTACCTTGAATAACTGAATAACTGATTGGCACATGCAGGCACGTTGTCAGTCAGTGATTTAGAGAGCACTTAATTTGCTTTTTGCTTTGCATTCTTTTGGCGTGCACACATTGTCAGTATTGGTCATTTTCATTTCATTGTGGGAAGCCAAAACCATGATTGAGATTCCATTTCGATTCATTGTGCATCCCTAACTGGATGGCATCATATGATGGTCCAAAACCTGCATATATGGGCAAGCATTATTGTTACTTTAACTAATGTGCTTTGTTCATTATTGCACCCCCGTATGAATGCTGACTTTTGAACTATACACTGAATACATACTGTGGATGTTTCCTCTCCTCTTTAGCCTGGGGATGCAGCCACCATGACTTCTTTTTCTCAGTCCATCTTAATTTTGCTCAAACCCCTGTGTCTGCACTGATAGCATCAATTTCAAAATCACTGTATAGTTTTCAGATTTGTCAGTTTCAGCATTTAATTTGCTTTCTTTGTGCAATTTCAAATTAAATCAAGGGTTTAAATTGTTTTCAAATTGAAATTGGCACTGACTGGCATTGTAAAGTGTACTGGAAAAATTCAGAAACACACAGATGATAAAGAGCCCCACTTTACCCAAAGTGCATATTTAATTGCCTAGAATAAGATGTCCTTGATAGCACTGTTATTTATACATTTCAAATATCATTTTTTATAGCCAATTTAAATGTTAAAGAATAAGTTAAAAGTGAATATAGTTGTGCTTGACAAAGAATGGTAACGGAGGTGAGAGAGGCAAGAAATATATACACGTGTCTCTGTAAACAATACACCTGCTTCGGTGGTTAGAGCTGCACACAACATCACTGCATCAGTCAGCACGCACCTGTTTTTGAACACATACACATACAGCAAATGGTGGTAGCTAGACGACATCTAAGCCATGTAGGGTCAGTCATTAATAAAGTGCACCAGATGGTTTGTCTGGAATACAACTGTGTTCAATAGCCACAGGAGGGATGGGTGGAGAACTAGATGGATTAGGAAGTGAGGCCTTAGATAAAGAGTATGTAAGGAAGCAGAACAGATAAAAGAAATGCTGAAAGGGAGATGGATGAAGGAAGAAGAAACACATAAAGGGGCATGTCCATTGTGATGCTTGTGGGGGAGGGGGGGGTGTTCTGCGCAACCTCCTAAATGTGGCAGCTGATATTGGGTAATGAGGTTTTTCACACTTAGTTTGGATTTGGGGAAAACTCTGTGGCTAAAATTGGATGTACTGCATTTGGTTGTATTTTGGGTATATATCTTTGGAAAAATGCTAAGAATACGTATAATACAAAATCATGTTTACTGCATTGTACTGATGACGACTTCTTCTTTCAGCTGCTCCCTTTAGGGGTTGCCACAGTAGATCATCTGCCTCCATCTCACCTTCCATCTCTAGCATCCTCCTCTGTCACACCAACCCTCTGCATGTCTTCATTCAGAACATCCACAATTCTACTCAACACATTTGATTAGAAAAATTCAGTCATGATTGAAGCTTATCCACCTTCAGTGTCTGCAGGTTTTATATGAGAAAGTAGTCATTTTAGAGTGCAGGAAAATAGAAACAACAGGAGGCCACATAGGTAGATGGAGAAAAGTAGCATGTTGAGAAAAAAGGAATGTGAATATTATTAGCTTGGATCCCTCTAATCATCCCCAGGTGACTTGAATTTAGGATTGATAAATGAACTTGTTAAGTGGAAGGTGTTTGGATGTCTGTTCGTAAGGACGGGTTTTACAACGAGCAGCTGCTGGAGAGAAAGAGAAGAACAAAGTGATAGAGAAAGATTAGCTACTCTAGTGGGACAGTGTTTTTAATTTCCCCAGGTTGTAATTGGTTAAAAACTCCATTACCGACGAGGCACCAGTGCAGCAGCTGTCAAAGTAAAACAGCTGGCCAGCCACCAGTAGCTCCATCTTCTAGCTTCACTATCATTTATCTATGCCTGGACACAACCACTTGCATGGACACACTCAGGCAAATTCACGCTTTCCCTCCGTCTCTGTCTGCATTTGAGACAAGACGCTCCTACATTCATAACACGGGAGAGAATAACAGTTGGTTAAAGACAGTCTAGCAGGTATTAAGTAGAGTTAATGGTTAAGTTGCTGTCTAGGCTAGGGAGGCCTACATTGATTAATGAGCTCCTAGCCCACTAATAATAGAAGACATTGCATTTTAATGATACTTTTTCCCCCTTCAAATTCAAATGAATTTTTTTCCCCACGTATAGGTCATCTGTGTGCTGTTGTAGCTGGAGGGAAAGACAATACTAATGTGTGAAAAATAAAGTAGGTTTTTCCTGATCCCTGAAGGCAACTTTGTTTGATGTTGAATAAAGTGTCATTTTTAAATTCAAAGGAATAATTAATTAAATTCATTAACACTTTAAATCCTGGTGCATGCACTTGAAGCATACAATTTCAGGAAAACTTTATGGAATGATGTAGATTTCTTCATTGATTACTCGCAAAATGCGGTTTGGTCTTCAACTAAGTCACAGTTATAGACAACAATAATGACACAGCAACAGCCGTACTTATCATGTTTTATTGAACACACTGAGTAATCACCTTATAGTCTAGGCTTGAAAAATATATGAGCCTCTGTGGTAATGACTTCCCCAAAAGCTACTTGGAACCAGGTGTTCCATTAAAGAGAATGAGATTAGTAATGTAGGTTGTAGATGTGCTCCACCATAAAAAAACAAAGGTGTACAAAATCTGGTTCCTTTAGAAGACGCGTTATACTGTCCTGCAGCTTTTCCCAAGCTAGAAAAGCTGCAAAATAAAGTTTGTGAAGACTTGGATATCCAGCAGTCTGCAGAGGCATTTGTAGCAATAGAGCTGCTGTTGTACTATAAGGACACCATGAAGGAAATCATTGCTCTCCAAAAATACTTGGTGTTCTCAAAGCTTCTGGGACAATGTTCTGTGGGCAGATAAGACAAAGTTGACCTTGTCTGGCTCTGAACAATGTTATGTTTAGAGGTGAAAAAGGCACCAACACTAAAACCTCATCTCAACTGTGAAGCATGGAGGGAGCTGCGTAGTTGCGGGGTTGCTCTGCTTCACAGTACCTCAGGCCTGGATAGCTTACAAACATTGATGGAAGAATGAATTACATTACATTACGTGCTCTCCCTGTGCTCGCGTGGGTTCTCTACCAGTACTCTGGCTTCCTCCTACAATCCAAAGACATGCATAGGTTAGGTTAACTGGCAATTCTGAATTGATGTAAATGTGACCATGAATGCCTGTCTGTCTCTATTAGCCCCGCCTTACACCCCATGACAGCTGGAATAGGCTCCAGCCCTGCGGTGACCCTGAATTGGCTAAGCAGAGGATGGATCCATTATATACCTTTTATACATGTTACCTAACAAAACCTGTGGCATATCTGGCACATGGTTCGAAAATGTTAGCTTAGGGACTTCTGCAGAGAAAGGAAGGTCATAAACATCATTGTGACCACTCTGTGCCATGCTTTAGGAGGTGTAAATCCTTCATGGATACAACCATGCAGTTTATGCCTAAGGTTCTTCGACTGTAGATATTATAACACTCGAGCTCTATATCATGAACATCTGTTTGTCATTAGGGAATGACAAATGTGCACATACTGGTGACCAGAAGCACATTCAGTATAGGCAAGATCATTGTTACCTTGCCCTACAACACTCTCATTTGGGCATGCTGGTATAATAATAATACCACATTAAATTCTACTGCCTTGCATCAGCGCAAAAGCTCTCAACTAAGTGTAGGGCCTTGCTGATCAAATTGCAAATGATATACAAAATACTCACAAAACGCGTGCTTCTCTTGTAGCACTGGTCACAAGCCTAAAAAGTGCAACAACAATATGCACACACAAACGGTTCTAAATATAAAATCAGTCACTCCATGAGTAATAAACCATTTTGGATCCTGTTATTAGTTTTTGGTGTTAAGTTGCAGAAACCGTCTATCTGAAGGCGGTTGTTATTCCCTGGCCCTAATATTGAATCTTTTCAGGTGGTGTCATTAATGATCACAAAATCATAGCTTGGTCAGAGTAATTCTTTGTGAGCTTTGTGCTCCTCTCTTAGATGAGATTGTTTTTTTGTTTTTTTTTTGTTGTTTTTTTTTATGAGAATATTGTGTAGTCTTTACTTATCTCCACTGCTCCTGTGAATTTGTGTATGAGTGCAAGTGGCTACATTCATGTAATGTCACTTCTGCTTTTATGAAGCATCAGTCTCTGGAGACAACAGATGGATGTCATGATAACAACCATTGTTCATCATCACCATGCTGACAGGTCCACATGCTCACACATTGGCTTTGCATTGCTGGGTTGTCACTAACACAACCTCAACAGCATGCAAAATTAACTTTGAACACAAGCGCGTGCGCACACACACACACACACACACACACACACACACACACACACACACACACACACACACACACACACACGTGTACCTGTTTACACAGAAAAAGTTATGCATATTATTCACATTGGTAAACTTCTTAAAATTAAAGATGAAATAAAAAAAGGTAATTTGTAGCTGAGGTCAGAATAACTATTTGGAAAGTGCAATGCTGCACTGTTTTAAATTCATATTGCAGATTGCTGCAGTTCCATTTTAGCGAGTAAGATTTTTTAGGGTTTTTTTTTTAGGTGGAACTTTGATAGAAATACTGAATAAAAAGTCACAAAGGTCTTGGAAAGTTCTTTGTTTTGTCTAAATAAATACATTTTGGAAAATATTTATTATAATTTAAGTGTAGATTTAAGTTGAAGTTTCCCGTCTCTTCATTGATTGATAGATTACAGTAATTATACCCAAGTCTCAAAGTGTAAATAATAATGTGCACTTGCAGATCATCCGTGGTCTATTTAAATTTCGTCTTGCGTCACATTTGCAAAGTTTATACATCTTTACCTCCAGACTCTGAGCTTATAGACTCTTAGCTGTAGTTAAGAGTGTAGTTCTTGTTCTAGGGCCCACAGACAGAGCTGGGATAACAGGAGCATCCAGCTTTCTTTAGCAGCTTTCCATGATAGTTGGGGGATTTAAAGGAATTTTGTGCAGCTCTTAACCTAAAAGTTAGGAACAGGTAAAATGACTTGAGAAAATTATAAAGCTCATTATAAATAATGAGCTGAGGTTTCCACCTCTTCCTGATATGACAGGAAACTGGGAATAGATTTTTTTTTTCCCTCACAATTTTGTATCTTTTAAAAGCATTTTTTCCCTGGCTCACCTTACCGCTTTTGTCTCCTTTTTGTCTGGTTTTATGTCGATCTTTGAATCCCCCTGTGTTTGTACCTTTATCCATATGAGTGTACATCTTTTGTTTGTTTGCATGAGTCAGTGTGTGTTATAATGTTGGCACATTGTTATTGTTCTTTTTGTTGGCGTGCGTGTGTGTGTGTGTGCTGCTAAACCAAAACAAATTCTGCTGAGTATTCAGACGGGCTTGATAAATCCTTACCTGCAGTTACATCTGTCTTACAGTCACACTCTCTCTTTCACACACACACACACACACACACACACACACACACACACACACACACACACACACACACACACACACACAAGCACAGAAGTACAACATCGAGGATCACTGAATACAGACTGATGGTAAAAGTTATGAAGGGACGGTAAGAGGGGAGAGAAAGGTGATGAAGAACAATGATGAGATTGCTGCTCATACCCGAGGTGCTCAAGGCAAAAAGAGAGAGTGCAAGAAATTATCAAGAGACATAGTTATGTGGGGGGAGAATGGGTGAGAGAGCAGAGACTGAATGATTAGAATGAGTTTTCTCCCGCTGGAAAAACAGAGAACAGGAGGAGGGGCATCGAGGGGTATGTGGAAAGGCAAAGAAAATGAGAGAAAAGAGGATTTGGGGATTCCAAAGAACCCTTTGGCAGAGGAATAGAGAGGGAATCAGATGAAAACAAGAATGTTAGGATGGCAGCGGGACAGGGCCAGTGATTACAGGATTGTATGGATCAGAAGAGCCTTGAGTGAACAGACAATGAGTAAAAGATGGGTAACATATGGAAACAGAAGAAAGCAAAAAGATGGGAGGGATAGAGAATAGAGCTACAAGCTATGAGAGGTGCAGTGACAGAGAACAACAGAAAAGGTCCAGACTGGGCGAGAAAACAGTCACCATCTTTGAACAGTTCTGTCTGTAGCACTTCTTTTCTTACTTTGGCCTCACAGAGATCCCATCTGTGGACTTTAGCAGAGGCTGTATGTAATGCCATGCCTTTGAAACTTTGTCCATTTGACTAACCATGTTGTAGACATTATTATATTTTTCTTCCTGCTCTTCATTCAGGCATCAGGCTGTCTTTGCCAGTCCTGAATTTGCATGTTTGTCTAGCTATACGATAGCAGGACAACTTAGGCTTTCTGTTCAGAATGTGTAGATCTTGCCTAAGGATGTTCAACCCAACCCTGCACATTCTAACACTGAAAAGACAAACAGAGGGAGGGAAGAGGAGGAGGGAGAATAGCAATGAATGCATCCTCCCTTTAGGTACAGTCACATGTTCATATGTCCTTTCCCTTTAGCCATACATGACCTAATCAGTGAGCTAATTAGCACTTTCTGTAGCAACATCAGCCTCGTGTAACTGATTGCATTAACAACTGCCACATATCAAACCGTCCTGTCTCATGCTTGTGAATCTCATTATACATTAAGTACATGCAAGGGTTAAGACCAAACTTTAACTGGGAAATATTTTCTGCCGCTGATGGTTTACAGATAAATGCATTCCCACTGTTTGTTCATTATTTTTTATCATTAATTCATTTTCTGCACACTTGTCAGCCTTGGCATTTTTTTTTCCATCCATTTGAAGTTACCCAGTTAGTTAAAGTCAGTGGAGCTGTAATGTGTGTCTATATCTATAATATTTATTTCTACAATCACTGTCAGAAAAGTAGAGGACAAGGAGATACAGAGGAACAAGTAAAAATAAAATGAGGTGCAAGTCCACAAGGAAAAATGTATTACAAACAAAACAAATCAAGGACGATAAGAAAATTCAGACTGTGAATTTGTACTGTTAGTCTTGTTGTGAGCACCAACTGTTTGAATGCTTTACTCTCTTAGCTCTGTTACTTTACTACCTTTGCGTGTGGAATGTTGACCCCGGTCACAGTCAGTGATTAAACTCTGGTGTTGTTGAAATTGAAAAGAGTGTAGATGTTTGTTAAGAATCTTACCTGAATTAGGTGACAGAGGTATATAACATCAAAAACTGTGAAATCGTCACAAATCTCCCTCAGGGTTTGCAGTTCCAAAAATAGGTTCACCTCTTCATCCAAATGGCTTCAAACTTGACACTGCACTCCCTCCGGTCTCCACCAGTACACTCATTTGGATGAATAGGTTGTCTGAATGATTGCCATTTAAGAATACACAGATATGTACAGAGATGTTAAACTTTTTTTTTTTTTTTCCCTCTGTCTGCAGAAGAAACAAAGGACTAAAGAGCTTTCTCAGCTGTTCCACTCTTACAGCCCTTATGACCACAAGGTAAGATCTTTCAGCATAACTTTCCTGGATTACATGAGGTTTTCAAGACAGTATTTTGTTTTATCTGCTGCTTTGAGTTTATTTGTTGCTCACCATCATTACATTGTTTTCAAGACTGTGAAGAATTTGTTGTCTCCCCAAGATGTGTGGCTCTTATTAGCAATCTAGTGAATGAGGACAGTTCAAGTTTTTGTTCCTGATTGCATTGTGAGAATAAGTGTGTTTGAGAAGTTCATGTGTGCATCCTCCTGTATTTGTATGGGTTCATACAAGGTGCGATTAAAAATTTATGAACTACACTTATAAGTAGCAAAAACCATACCTGATATAAAATTCTCTGATACCTCAGGTCATTAGTGTAGAAGTCAGTGTTGACAGTCTGATGCTGGGGGACAGATTTACAGCGTGCCACGTCCTCTCCCAAAACTGCTGCTTGTTCTCTGGGCCACAGCTGTACAGGCAAAAGTTGTCACTGTATCGATCGCACAATATTACAGAAATGAAACTCACTACACTCACTGCTGGCACTTGATGCATGTGACCATGGCTTGCGCTGTTAGCAGAGACTCTGAAGTTCTTAATCGTACCTCGCGTGTCATTAGATTCACAACATTTCACAGCAGACCAAACCTGACAGTCTTCAGGCATGTTTATGATGATGTGGTTGTGGCTCCAACATTTGTGTGCTGCATACATATGTAAAGACCTCCTGTCATGTTCAGAAAGGGTCAAATCCATGAGGTCTAACCAAATATTTCTCCATCATGAAAAAGATAAATTACATTTTGATATAAAGACTGTTATGAGATCTTTGTGACTACACAAAAGCAGATGGAGTTACCACAACTTATTATTAACACACTCTTTATGAGCAAGAAAAAAATATATATATAGTGTGCAAAGAAGCTGGCTGCCTGCTTTTGCAAAGTGAATGTTGTGAACACGCCGGTGATTGAAACCTTTCCAGCACATCTGACAGTGTGTTATAACACTTTAGCTTAGCTTTTTTGTTGTTGTTGTAACAGAGTGTGTGATGCATTGTTTTTATATGTTAGGCACTAATTTAAAAGATATGGGAGAGATCACATTTTTTACTGGGGCAGACACACATCTTTTCATAACACAGACACACAACCTGACATCTAAAGGCACACTGTAGTAGTAGTAATGAAACACACAATCATGAAAATGAGTACTAAAGAAAATTTCTAACCAAAATAGAGAAGCTGAATAAGAAGAGGAGGTCATCCCAATTAATTTATATCTAAATCAGATAGTATTTATAATTGTGCTCAGTTTTTAAGTATGATTCTCACAGGCATTAAGAAACCAAATGTGTAACAGTTTGCCACTTTGATCTTATCATTTAACTTTTTTCATTTTCACTTTTTTTCATTATTATTTTTTTTGAACTTGCAGATGAAGTTTAAGTTTATTAAAGAAATTAAATTATACTACTGCATAACCCTTGTAAATGCCTCATTAAACCCTGATCCACCTTTTGAATAAATCTTTGAAGAACACAAAACACATGAAACAGAAATTTCATAACAAGTCACTTATGCATAGACTTTCTGAAATTGCCCTTGCAGTAAAGCCCATGTGTTAAACCTAATAGCTGTTTTTGATGATCTTCGTTTTCTATGTCAGCTCTACATATTGTCATCCTTTGTGAGAATGAAGAGCATACATGGGGGTTGATTTATGATAGAATGAATTAAATGCTGTCAAAATAATACAGTGCCTTTAAAAGCAGACAGAATCTGAGGCTGTGCAGGGTTTAAGTTGAATAGTTATGGCTAAAGATGGAACATACAATCATAGTAAAAAGAAAGTACACCCATCAATTCTAAGCTTTTACATATCAGTATAAAAATACCAGGTCTTAAAATTGGGTAAATACAACCTCAGATGAACAACACCTGACATATTACACTGTCTTATTATTTATTTAACAAAAACTAAGCAAAAATGCAAAATAAGTCTCTCAAGAACTAAGTACACCCTAACTGATGCACCACAGGAATGAAGAGGGTAAGTAGCAACCAGGTGCTGCTACAGTCACCACCTCTATAACTGCAGACGGTTTGTCCGTTAGCAGGTCTGGAGCATTCAGGTGTGTGTTAAGACAGTGCCAAAGAGGAAAGACATTAGCAGTGATCCTCGAAGCAACTGCTTCTTTAAGATCTGGGAATCTGGGAAGGGCTGCAAGGCCATTTTCAATCAATTTCAAGTCCATCATTATACAGTGAGGGAAAAATTATAAGTGGAGCAAATACACCCCAACATCAGACCATGCAGTGTTCAAAGAAACATCTCAGACTCAACAGGCCTCAGCAGGTTAAAGGTTAAAGTTCATTACAGCACAATTAGAAAACAAACAAACAAACAACTGAACAAGTATGGCTTATCTGGAAGGGTTTCCAGGAGGAAAGCAGCTTAAGTTTGCAACGTTGCATCTGAACAAAGTGCACAGCTTCTGGAACAACTTGTCAGTTAACTTACTGTTAAACTTTCCCATTTCTCTATATTTGAAAAATAAAGTTGGTCAGAAGTGATCCATGTATTTTTTTTTTAACACTTTCTGAAGTAGCTCCTCAGATAGAAATTTTACCACTGGCCTTGTTCCTTTTTCAAAGATAGTGTAGATGTGCAGATAGCTCATTACATTAAAAAATCCACGTAGCCGTGAGATGTGATTTAATGATAACAAGTCTAACGTCAAGCATGCATCCTTCCAGATCAAGCACAGTTTTTCCTGTCCTTGCCCATGTCCACATACAGTGTAAATGTTAAAGCAAATCAGCTTGTATTAAGCCCATATAGCCGTTAGATAGAAATAAATGAAGGCTGATAATGTCCCTCGTTTTACATCATTCCCTTGGGTGTCTGCTCTTTCAGCTTGTGGTTTATTTAAGGATATCGTGTGTTTACTAACACGTTCCATGTCTCTGTGTGTTTTTGTGTGTGAGGCAGAGGGAGAGAAAGAGAGAGAGAGAGCATAGATTTGGAGAGAAGGGAGAAATTGGTGTTTCTAAAGCCATTATTGTTGTATGCATCTGCCTATTGTGATGAAAAGGTCATTAATAAAGACTGAGTTGGGGAGAGGGCTGTGGGTTAGTTGAGGCTTTATTGTAGCTTCAGGCTGCCAACCAAATGAAACAATGTTTTTAAATGAGTTGTTTTTGTACCAGGATTGTTTCTTCATCTGTCTTGACTAACTCTGAATTCATAATTGACAAAATGGTTAGCTAAAAAAAAAAACCATAACAAGCTATCAGAGAGCATTCTTATTTTCTGTCTTTGTTTTCTTTTTGTCTTTTTTTTTTTTTTTTTGTCCTTTCACATTGATCCTACTAATTAAACAGTACTGCTCTCTGTACTTGTTAAATATTATTTTGTGTATACATATATACTTATGGAATTTGAAAACACACCCTCTATATTTGCCGTAACAGAAAATTGTGTTGTACTTTACTATATAACTCTAGTACAGTAATGAAATCCACTATTTTTGTTTCTAAAATAAATGTTCATACTGAAAAATAGGAGGGGTACATTTTTAAACATTTTGTATGCATTACTTATAGATAACTGCACACAGCTGGTATTTTTAATGTGTGGTATATTTAAAAACCTTGCAAAGGTGTGTGTGTGTGTGTGTGTGTGTGTGTGTGTGTGTGTGTGTGTGTGTGTGTGTGTGTGTGTGTGTGTGTGTTTATAATGATTAATGTGAGGTATCCTTTAGCCAGATGGTGCTGAACAAGGTCCATCCATCAGCAATGAAAAGAGCAGTGGGCAGAAAGCTGGCAGAGCACTTTGCCCTCATCGGACACACTAACATACAGACTCTCTTAGGCTTTGACAGCGTAACCCATTAAGCCATGTTGGAGCCTTGTGGTGGTGGTGGTGGGTTTTTTTTGTTTAGTTTTTTGGCATGCAGGTTCTGTTTGTTTTTTATTTTGTTTCTTTTCTTTTCTTTTCTTTTTTTTTTGCTGCCTCTGTCCCACATTAGTCATTATACTTCACCCTAGAAAAAAAAAAGTCTGTCCTTGAAATGTACTATTTTGATGCTGTGTTTAATGTAAACACAATCAGAAGCAGCCCTTTTTAAATATATGACCATTTAGAATTTGATGCCCAGAACACATTTACAAAAAATTGTGAGAGGAGGAAGTGCATAGACAAATGTTTTTTTTAATTTAATTTTTACTAATGTTAATTGGCAATAGGTCAGTAAGGGTAATAGGTCAGCCTGATGATGACATTTCAAGTGTCATGGTGCAGTCACATGTAGAGGATCCAAATGCAGGACACACAGGCAACCAAGTGATGAGTTTTTACTGGCTATATATATATATATATATATATATATATATATATATATATATATATATATATATATATATATCCTTAAATGTCACACAAAGGAGGAATCCTGAAAATGGAAGAGGGGATAATGCAGGGAAATGACAGACAAATTATTTCTAAACAAGGGATTTGTAAGAAAAATTACACATTATAAAATGAAAAATATAATGACACTCCATCTCTTTAATATAATTTTCTGAGAAAAACTGTCAACATGGCTTGTACTATTAACCAATAAGCAGCTTGTACAGTGAAAACAAGTTAAAACCTGTTCATTGTAAGTTATAAAGATACTAGTAGTTTTTCATATGATATAGTCAGTGGTGATGCACAGTAATACCAGCATGCTTGAATGCTTGCTATTGTTTGCAAAGAACAACCACATTATATTTTCCTGTGCATGTGTGTAGTCAAAGTACATAAATACACTCCTCTCCTCTCCATTTGCTGCATCACCGTGTCATCGGTTGCAAAGTTTTGTTCCCTTAAGGCTTTGCCCTTCCAGGTTGAGGTTGTGAAGTCCCCATCATGCTTAAGTCTTTGTCAGCAATGTGTGTGTCCACACATTCAGCTGTTTCTGGCAGAGTTAACAGTGCACCTCTCCCCTCAAACCACACACTGTCATCATCTCCTGAGAATGAACACACACACACACACACACACACACACACACACACACACACACACACACACACACACACACACACACACACACAAACACATTCTCCATGCTGTGTTCATAGGCCTGAATGACAGGGGTGACAGTTTTCCCTGTGGCAAGAGAGGAGGGACAAGCTGTCAACATGGTCCGTTGCACCTGCCCAGCCACAGAAGAAAAACAGAGTGAGTAAGACAAAAACAGGGAATATAGTAATAAAAGGGGAGGTAGATGCAACTAAATAATAGGCTCATAATGAAGGCCCAAACAGGGAATAAAGGCATGTGCAGAAAATAAAACGCTTAATTACACATTAATAAACTCCCCCTTTGGCTGTTCCAAAGTACTGCTTTGTTTAGGAGAAGTTCAGAGTTATCTATCATTGGGAAGGAAAGAAAAAAATTCTAATTAGTCTAACGGTTCTCTACACAACACATCTCTTTTCCCCCTCATATTGTGTCTGTTACTAAACCAAACAATTAGCATTTTCTTTTCCCCCTTTTGCCATTTTTAATTGCTTTTATTTCATTTAGAATGAGTTTTTAAGCTGCTGTTGTTTTGCATTGTTGTGAAATGTCAACCTCCATCTTTGTTGAATTTGACATTTGCTTGCCATGCTTTTTTTTCTTTCTTTTTCCTGTTAATTAACTGACTATTCAGGACAAGACAAGGAGGAAGTGGAAAAGTGAGACTGCAGAACTGGTTATGGTGTTTTATTTTCTTGCCATGTTCCTTGAACTTGTCTATTGTTACATCAGTTTTTGCTGTTCTGTGGACTCTTTTTTTTCCCCTCTTTGTGGCTTTTTAAAAAGTAGTTAGGCTTCTTTGTTGCTACTACACAAAGACAGTTAATTCTGTTTTGACTTTTATTTTGATTGATTTCTAATTATGATATTAATTATGAGTTTCCCAGTGGCATAGCTTGCGGTGTCCAAGCATGAAGGTGGCACATCAGATCACAAGTGTGACCAGGAGCATACTTACTCACTGGGTTGTGCATCAGGGCTCACACTGTCAATGCCAAGTTCTACTGTAACATCCTAAGATGTCTGAGGGGAAACTTTTGATGTAAACAAGTTAAATTGTGTTACGCATTAAAAAGTACAATTCAAGTTAAAGGGTCCTGGAGTTTTCATAGGTGAATTCATCCTTTTTGCCCTAAAATTGGGCTGCCTGCTTGTGCATTATGTACTTTTACTGGTCTTAGACTGTTCTTTTGGTTGACTTAATAGACTGTGCACATTTGTGGCACCTCTTGATGTTTCTCTGTAGTGATTAAATTAACAGCTGGTCAGCAGCCTGGCAATTATAAATTATCTAATGCGTCTTCATATGTACTTCACATGTACGTGCAGTGAAAGAGAGCCAGAAATGAATACTGAGGAAATGCAGAGTGAAAAAAGGTGAATGAAGAAGAAGAAACTGTCAGTGCAGTTTAACTAATTGGTTTAGGTCATCTGGCTTCATGGATAGATACAGCGGGGTATCATCTGCATAGCAGTGAAAATGTATGCTATGCCTTCTAATGATGCTGTCTACAGGAAAAAATAAAAATAAGATGCCACCATTGCAACAAGGTAATTTGTGATATTTCTTCCCTCATAGATATTCCACAATCAACTGTAACCATTTGAACTTAGAGTCACATAGTGCATGAAAGTCACAAACACTCTGCTGACTCAGTAAGTGTCCCATACTCCAGACAGCTAGAATGTCAATTGTCTGAGCACTTAATGTAAATTCAGAGGCATGGTGGCATGCCAGAAACCCTGCTGGGATTTGCTTTTGTTTCTTTCTGCTTCTTTAATGTGCAGTATTCTTAAGAAGGAGTTAAGAATGGAAAATCCAATGAATCTTAACCTCACCTTGAAATCCTTTCATGTTCAATCTAAGCCATGCAATCCTGCTAACTAAAGGAGAGCTGGCAAATTTTTAGCACACAGACCCAGATACAGAAAATCAGTACCTGGATCTTATATAGTGTGTGAATTTTATGTGCGTTTTAAGGTTATTTAATGCAATCTTTCTACTTAAATCCCAGCTTATCACAGTACTACACAGTCAAAGTTGCACACACTTCATTAGGACAGAGGATAAATTCAGCCCTTCTCTATAATTAATTCTCTTTGCTTGTATACATTGCGTACTGCACAAGTTCTTTTGTTAGCCACTTTATCTTTGAATTTCACTGGCCTTTGGTAAGCTTATCTTCCATTGTAAATTGCATGTTAACACACTTTGAAATCTTGCATTTGTTTATTGATTCTGCTTGGTAGTTTAAGCACTTGTATCTTGTCCAGTGTATGTTTACAGGGTATCCATTTGTCCCATTGTTCATGAAGTTAAAATGATCTTCACTCAGTTGAGTTAGGATCACTATAGTTAACAGAAGATTGTTGCTATCTGCAGTATTTATATTTGGCAGTATGGCTTTGTTCCATGTGGATGCATGGAAAACCAGAGGTGGGCAGAATAGCAGCAAGAGCCCCGTTGTCACTCGGAATACATCTTTACACTTTTATTTAAACTTTTTAAAAATGCCTCTGGTATTGCATGAAATGTTTGCAGTAACTACTGTTCCAGTAGTTAACAGTATATTATTTTTCTTTAGGTAAAGGTATGATGAAGTCTAGTAGCATCAGTGTCATCACATGAGTGTGTGATTTTATGCAGCCCCTCACTGGGCATGCTACCCACATTGACCATAATACATAATTTGTTTTTAGAACCATCTGACCTCTGAACTGTTGGCTCATAGAAAGGCCAGAGTGTGCGTCCTGCTTGTGCCCATGAAAGCTGTTCCAAATCAAATCTCTCTTTAATTGCCTGGCCATAAAGTCTTTGCACCTCTGTTGTTTTATTTATTTATTTTATTTTAAATTGACTGAAAGTGGGAGGTGTTAGCCATATGTTCCATTGGGATCTTGCAATACATGGAGAATAGTGACTTTACGCTACAATTAAATACAAATTTTTCAAGACAGAATACAGATATGCTGCTCACATGGCCCTGCAAATGAGCTGTGTGTATACCGTCAAATGTAGGATCACTGCTGTAAAGTCCTTATTCTCATAACTGACTTACAGAAACTGGGGCACAGTAGGGGGGATAAGTGATATATTAACTGACTGCAGGCATTGTGTGTGTGTGGGTGTGTGTCTGTGTGTGCATGTGTACACGCAAGTGCCCGTGTGTGTGTGTGTGTGTGTGTGTGTGTGTGTGTGTGTGTGTGTGTGTGTGTGTGTGTGTGTGTGTGTGTGTGTGTGTGTGTGTGTGTGTGTGTGTAAGCAAGCAAGATTTTAGAATTTAAATGAAGACAGTTAAAAATAGTGACTGCCTTATGTTCTTTGTATGGGTTCGGGTGACAGGGCTTATTCCCAAGTTGTTATATCTGACATGTTTGTGGAACGTATAAAGTATTTATTTTTTTTAATCTCAAGTTAGATTATAAATTATAATGAGATTGTTGTTTTCTGAAATTTTCTACAGGTTTGATGGGCTCATTCATTAGGGCTAATTTGTGGTTAACCATGTCATCATGCAGTGGCTGTTTTTAGATTAGAGTCTGTTCTTTTCTTTAAAAATCTGATTCACATTCTACCTTCTACACCCTAATCTTATTTCTCTTCCGAAACATACTTTTAATTAATTGTCATTTTTTTCCCCCCCAAATGATTTTCACCTTCAGAGACATTTTCTATAAGGATGTAATCAGTCAGAAACAGAGAATAAGGCACTTCCTTTCCTCTCTCACTTTCAGAATATTTCAGTGATCAAGATATCCCATCAATGGTGCCATGGTAGAGCTATAAATTGGTCTAATCAATAATCCAGCTTTATGTGTGTAGCGTAGCATGTAGGCCCAAATATAAAACTGCAGTCACCTACACTGGAGCTCTGATCTATGTCACTTGTTAGAAATCAAGTAGATGCCTTTTGTTAAATGACAAACAAAGGACACTATATGCGTACGAACTACATATTAATACATCAGTGGCTTTTATTTTTCAGCATGATTTTTCATTTCATTTTCAGGCATTTTCCCACTACAACTAAAGTCGATTCATTATTTTAGAATCGTATTTATGTTGCGTGGAATGTTTAAATATCAGCACATAATTTTGTCCATATTTTGTTCATCATTGTGGTGATAGTATGGACTCTTCTTAAACGGTCATGATGATATGGCCAACCCAGCATCATTAGTCACAGCTCTGTTAAAACACTCTGGACAGGTTTGGACAATGAAGGAATGAGTCAATTAAAGATAAAGGGGGGGAAAGGAGCTTGAGCTTTCACATATTGAAGAGGAGAAAATGAGACAAAAGAGCAAAAACACCTCAGGAAGAAGAATGGACTGAATATTTATGGGACTGAACAGAATAGAAGAAAACAAAGAGAATTTTTAACAGCTTTGACACTTATTCTTGAGGTGGCCCTTGTTTTAATTTTTCTTCATAATATTTGGGGGAGTTGTCTCTCAATGTGTTGCGCATAGATTAGTGTGTTTGCCTGTTGTGCTGAAGGCCTGTTAATTGGGTGTTTGGGGCTAATAAATAGCTGTAATTAACAGGCATGGGCGAGGCAGGGATGTAAAAGCTTTGGCAACCAGAGGCAGGAAAACGGTGAACTACAATGCGGTGACATTCACCTGGAACCATCAGTCATTTAGATTAAAGGTGCATTAAAAGAAGTGGTTTTTGGGACCAACAGGGGTTTTCTCTAACCTACCCTCTCACTTGAGACATTTGTAGCGATAGCAACGATAAATCTGAAGTGTCACCTCTTAAGGTGTGTACTTACTTTGTGTTGTGTGAAAAAGGTGTAAAATTGGGCACACATTTAATATAGCATGTGTTAAAGTTGTGAAGTCTGTGTTGTAATGGCAGTGTGTTGAAAGGACACAAAGGATTGTGTAGCAAAGAGGAGCACAGTTGTCTTTTTTCCCCCTACATCTTCTTGCAGTTCGACTCTTTTCACCCTCATGAGTCTTTAAGTGTTGTTTGGATGAAAAATGTTGCCTGTTGTGTGAACTGATTGAAAACCCTGGATTGTACTCTCTGCTTCTGTCATCTTTAGTACTATGCCATTATCCGCTATCTCATCTTTTCTTCATTCAGCTCATGATCTCTTATGTTCTTTGCCCTTGATGAATGCTCGTCTTTTTGTGTATGTTGATGTACTGTATGAGCCCAGACTTGTTGAAGCGAGGTATAGTTGTTTGAAGTCATGCCAGTGAAACAACTTTCAGCCCATTAAACAGTAGAAAAGCATCAGGGATTTTTCGCTTTCTCTCAAATGCATCAGCTATTTATTTTCACCCATGGTTGTATTTCATGCCTGTAAAGAAGCAAATAAAAAGCTGAATGGGAGTAGGTGAGGTTCAAACACACAATGTCAGTTTCTTTATCACACCCTCTCTTTTCGTGGACTTTCAGTGACTCAAGAGTAATAGCTTAAGTTATTGTGATTTTCATGAAATAAGTAACTGTTCTGTACCCTGGTCTGATTACTTTTAATTGACACTTTAGAAAGGCAAAGAAGCAAGATTTGGTGTTTCAGTACACAAGCACTGGCTTGGTCTGTGTTGGTTCAAGGTTGTGCTTTATAAACACATTTGTTGTGTGGTTTTGAGGCATTGCGTTACTTTAAGGGTATTAGTCTATCTTGTATTGCAAACTTGTAAGTTACTGAATAGATCTTGTGCACACACACTGTTGGGGAGATAAGTAATGGTGAGCTTGGATGTTTCAAAGAAAAAGTCAAGTTATTGTCAGAGCCTCTTTTCCACAAAAACTTTAACATTGGCCATAACTCGAGAACATTGTGACGTAGAGTGTTGATGCATTTACTAAAAATCCCAGACGAGTTTGAATCTTGGTGACCTTGACCTTGAAGGTAGAGGTCAGAGGTGAAGTTTTCTGAAAATCTTGTGAACACGATAAATCGATAATGATGTCATCTAAGATTTTCAAATTCATCTCACAGACCAGGAGAGATGCTTCATGCTTTATTCAGCTTTCAGGAGTTCATATGTTAAATAAATGGTGCCTTCAAAGCCATGATGTTTGTAAGCACTGTTTCTTCATTTCAAAGGTGCTTCTTGTTTTACTTTTCTCTTTCTAAGTAGTAACAGGCCTTATGGAGAGGCTGATACAGTATTAATTTGTCTAATTTTTTTCAGTCTTTTTTATAATATTTAAAAAAAAATCATAGATAAGTGTGGAATGTGTACACACTTTCAGTAATTTTTTTCCCCATTTGTGCCTGTTCAATAACAGCTTATCACACCTTTTGTTCATATTACTGTTTTCTAACACCTATGACAATTTAAATGTCCTGCAGATATAAACCCACAGTTGCCAAACTGTTTGTTACATTTTATCTTTATTTTTTGCTATGGGAACAAAACTGATTAAAAGTCAAATAATTTGGAAAGATTGCAGCCAGGACTGGACAGATTTGTTCATCAATTTACATTGGACTGATTTTTAGAAGGTGGTAAAGAACTGTACCCCACTATACTGAAATAAATATTGAATAATCAACAGACCTGTAATATTTTAGTAACATATATGTGCCATATAAACTATAATATTATAAATCTAGTGGCGCTGACCACTTATGCATTAATCTTGTTACTTATTTATCCCCCTTTTTGACTTTGAAATTCCACAAAAACTTTAATGTTAGCCACAAAAACTGGCCATAACTTTTCCCCCTGAATCCAAAACAGCCGAGCGTTGGCACCCACTCAGCGGTGCTCTTGTATAATCACTACAATCAAGGAATGTCACAATACCAGATATTTGTCTTTTCCATTAGCATTTAAATTCTGATTAAACTGTCAAACTTGATACCAAACTCTCTAACTTAATCAAATGAATGAGTTTCAATCAACCCATCTTAGCACATTTTGATTTTTACTGTTAACAGTAATGCAAACTTACCATAAGTAATGTTATAACTTTTTTAGGCCATTACTTTATGTAACAAAAATACTTATTTTATTATAGCTGATAAGACAAATTACAAGCTGATGACATAGACTGAAATCTTGTGTATTATGTATTGATCACCAACTGTCATTTTGTAATAAAGGCTTCATTACAGTTTAAATGCTGCCAGTTTGTCAGAGATATGCACAGGGTGGCCTTTGGTGTCAGTACTGTGATGTGCCCATCACAACAAAATTGAAACAACTCTCATCAATTCACAGACACAGGACTTAATTGTATACAATTTAACACACTGGGACCTTCAAGCATCAGTTATTGTTGTGAATGGGTGTACAAACCATGATCTTTTCCATGTAGTTTTGGACCTAAAATGAAAACAAAAAGCTACTGAAACCAAGGAAACAGCGAGTGAAAATCAGAGTAAGTGAAATAAGATGGTTCACACCACCCTAGTTAACGGTATTAATTTGCTGTTTTTTTTTAATAAACATTAGTTGCAACATTACAATAACCATGCAGATGTTCTACAAACCAATTAGTTACCAGTTATTAAACATTATTAATGATCATTCATTGCTTAACATGAAGCAACTAATTCATTTTTTTTTTAAATAAATGAAATTGTCAACTAAATTTTAATTAGCTATTGACTTATATTTGTTTATAATGGTTACTGGAAGCATTACCTGTAGGGGGCAATTTAAAACATTTTCCTTCTGTTAGCTGCATTTAGTTTGCATCTTTAGTGATTTAACATACATTTAATGTTTGCATATCTGATATGGTTATAATAGTAATAAAAAAAAACATAGCAGAGTGGCCTGAACTTGTATTTCTACCCATGTGTCGGTCTTGTTTTTTTTATCTCTTTTTCTCCATTTATCTCTGAGTCAGATGTATTTCTGTCACATCGTTAAAATAAGTCTTTTTTTGGAAGGAAGGAGCAGTACCCTGAGGGCTTGTCAGCCGACTGATGACATGAAGCTTCTGTTGAAAGAAAGCAGGGAAGATCAAATGCTTAATGGCCACCTGTGAATATGTGTCTGTGCCTGTTTCCGTTATTAAACACACTCTCATATTTGAAGTCTTTTCAAGTGATGGATTGGATTTTTAGCACATAAAAAAACTTCACTGTGCTTTGCTGGTGGAATAAAAATTAGGAATTTAAGTTGAAAGTCATATAATAAAACAGAAGAAGGAAATTACTACAGCTGAACTACTGTGTTATAGTACTCCAGTGCAGTAACCTCTGTGTGTGTTGTAGCTCATATATGTGTGTGTGTGTATTCTACAACTAGTACAGCTAAATATGTGTGTGTCCTTCCTGACCCTTCCTTGACTCATTTTTAAAGGGAGACAGACAAACATAATGGATCAACTTAATTGTTAAGAGAATGATGAAGAATAAAAGTAAAAGAGGGATGAGACAGAAATTAAGAACAAGTCAGACCAGTTCTAGTCATTTTTTTTTTCTGAAGCAGAAGTAATGTGCTGCCTTGAGCTCAGGCCTTTCCAGGAACTGCAGCATAAACAAAATGACCACCACTCTGGCTCTTTTTGTGCGCATGTTGGGAGATATATGTGCATCAGGAATGTGTGTTTTTTCAATCGTTCTGTTTTGTGTGACTCAGCATGTAAAAGTGATGTCTGTATCTCTGATATGGCTTTAGCAGTTAGACGGGTCTTTCTGCATGTTCTTGTGCGAGTATTTTCTAGAGCTGCGTACACACTGTAAGTAATTTGCACCGACATGGCAACCAGAGACCATAGAAAGTGAATGATATTTGGTGACTTCAAGCGCCCATGGGTGAAATAACTGCTGGAGACATGAAGTGGATGGGAACCACAAGAAACTTTCAGGCAAGCGACTGAAGAGACGACCAGTGTGAGGAATAGCTTTGATTGACATATGACCTGCTAGTAAATACATTACAGGATCACCTAGGCGACCGGAATCTGGAATGTCTGCGAGCGACCGACTTCGTGTGTGTGTGTGTGTGTGTGTGTGTGTGTGTGTGTGTGTGTGTGTGTGTGTGTGTGTGTGTGTGTGTGTGTGAGAGAGAGAGAGAGAGATTGTCTGCAGGTGTGGACAGATTGAAATAACATTGTATATTTTTCATCAGTACAACCCGTGTAGTGGCAATACGTCCTCAAGCTAAGGCTGAGCATAGACAAAATCAGTGCATTTAATTCCCCACAGGCAAAACCAGGAGATATAAACTATAGGTTAATGCTGTGCCCTCTGGTAAATATATGATGTATTTTACACATTTGCTGTTAGTTCTGTGAAATTTCACGAAAACATTAGGGATACAGGCGATTTTTTTTTTTTTTATTAACTGTGGTGTAAACGGTTAGCTCTGTTGAGTTAGACACACACACACACACACACACACACACAGAGTAGGTTAAACTTTTCATTTTGAAGGTTATAAAACTGTCCTTTGGGGGTTTCATTGGCTTCATCTTGTTTATGAAGTTTAGCACATAGAAAAATCTGAATAATGTTTGCTTGCTGGGAGTGCACTGATAAACAGTGCACAGTCCATATGCTGATGTGTGGCTCAGTTCTTTCATATAACATGCACTGCATGTCTGTACACACTGTTGCTGATTGAGGTTTTGAGGATTTGTATAATGTTTGTATGCTTTTGCCTTGGGCACCATCATGTAGCATCATATATCATGAATCTGTATTCATAGATTGCAGATGCATGCATGAATTACCTGTTTTTTTTTTTTCTGCATTGATTTTCATCCAAGTCCCAATTATAGACATTTTCTGACTAAACACATAAATAGTTGTAATTTTTTTAATTGAACAAATACAGTAGTCCCGGAAATATTTTTTTCTGTTTTGTAACTCA
The DNA here is from genome assembly GCF_007364275.1 of Archocentrus centrarchus. Lineage (NCBI taxonomy): Eukaryota > Metazoa > Chordata > Actinopteri > Cichliformes > Cichlidae > Archocentrus > Archocentrus centrarchus. The sequence goes on along the minus strand of NC_044361.1, from coordinate 17,552,686 downwards.
TTGATTTTTCTTTGCAGTACAATTGAAGAGTCTCTTAATTAACATGCACTGGAAAACATTGCACTGTTTCATCATAGTGCAGGCATTCATGCATGATAGGCATCATTGAGCTGTGGCTTACACTGAATATATAGGAAATTATCCATTATAAGAGTTTAAGTGTACATTTTTTTAAGGCCTTAGAATAAGTCAAGAAGTCCTTCGTTGGCTGCGATGTGGATGAAATGCCTCAAGCCTTTACAAAGGAAACAAGCTGTTTGCATATCTAATACACTGTATATGAGTGGATAACCTTTAGTGGCAAATATGGATTGAACTAAGAACTGTGTGGAGGACTTATGGAGGGCACCAGCTAGTTTATTAATCTAATGTACTATGGAGGGTTTTTTTTTCTTCCTTTGACCTGTTTATGAGTAAATGTCTGACATTAGACTATACCAGTGCATGTCCATTAACAGTGTGTGGATATGGAGTAAGAATAAGTGCCATGGGATTTTATTGGCTGCATAGTCTTGGTAAATTATCAAGTCTACCATTAGGCCAATGCTAGTTTGCTTTAATCTAGACCCCATTAACACGTATGAGGCAAATCAATTTGAATGGATAAACAAGGTCAAAAGGATCATTTAAAAGTTTGTACTGTTTTAAAATACACTGTGCAGTGAAAGTCAGATGCAAGTTTCTATGTAAATCTTTTGGGAGAAAAATTGATTACAAGTGTTGCTAGCCTGAACCCCACTACAGCTTGCCCAGCAGACATATTCCATTCAACCCTGCTCATATCCTGGTGTTTGTGTCACCTTGACCCTGTTTTGTTTAAGTCTTTAGTAGTGTTGTTACGGTCTGTGTTGTGCATTTGCAAACAAGTAGAATTTTTTACAGTCTTCTATTATCCAGGTTGCTTTTTGTTTCTTCAAACATTAAAACATCTTAAAAATTCATGACTCAAAGTTGCTTTAAGTTTTACATTTAGATGAAGCACTGAGATATTTCAATGAATATATATATATAACATGGTGGTGGGTACATTAAGTCTAACACATAAATGCTGTTACTGAAAAGCTGTTGCCATTTGGATGAAATTTGGCGATTCTGAAAAGGTGATAAAATGACAGTTGGCAACACTAAAACACATCTTTATTTTAGACAGTGTGCAATATACTAGTTGCTTTAAGTAAGTTTCTTTTATTGGTGCATCATGAAATAAGGAAATATTGAGTCCACTCTTATGGTAGCTGTTGTGACATGAAAAAAAATATACTGTAGACAAGTTTATTTGCAACTTATTGTAGTATTTGTTCATCTCTTATTTTATGTTATTTTCTTCAGTCACTGGTAACAGCTTGCCCCGGTCCTTCCCATCTTGTGTTTCCCTGCTGGATGATTCACTGGCTCTTTCGCTGTTGTAGTGGTCCTTTGTGTGATTCAGCTGCTTCTCCAGGGAGTGTCCTATGCTGCAGTCAGACAGACTTGATCTGCCAATATCTGAAGATCACGCTGTAGGCTCCAGAGCAGAACAAGGTCTACGGACTCAAGCTCCAGTCCAGGATTATGGAGTTGGAGTCCCAGGATCAGGGACTCACTACCTATCGTATTGTTCTGTTATGCGTTTGTTACAGAGTACAAGGCAATTAAAACATTAGCAGAGTAGCATTTTTTATTTATATATATATATATATATATATATATATATAAAACACAGTACTTCCTCCACATTTCATACCCACATGCACATTTATATGCAAATCTTTGTGTAATATCTGTGCATTTGCGTTGTGCGAGGGTTGTTTGTTTTTTTTACACTTCCTCATACATTCACATGCATGTGTGTGAATATACAGTAAGTTTGTGTTAATGAGTACAGTAGCTTCAAGCATCTGCTCAGTGTCAAATTAGTGTAGCCTACCATGCCAAGCATACAGGTGTGTGTGTGTGTGTGTGTGTGTGTGTGTGTGTGTGTGTGTGTGTGTGTGTGTGTGTGTGTGTGTGTGTGTGTGTGTGTGTGTGTGTGTGCACCAGTTTTTTTTTTCTTTTCCCAGAAGTGCTGAATATACACACTCCACATGCAAGCATTCACATCTTACTCAATTTGGAGCCATTTTGATTGTCATACATGGACACACACACACACACACACACACACACACACACACACACGCAGTGCTGGCCGTTTTTAAGCCTTGTCACTCAGCCATATGCCACAGAAGGGTCTGGCATCTGCTGGAATACAAACGCACAGTAACAAGGCACACATGCTGAAGTGATCACTTTTTTTTCCTGTATTGCACTCACACACAAAGCAGCCCTGCCATTTTTAACAGCTCATTCACTGTATTAAAACAACAGATTTCGAGCAACACATGTAGCTCAGACACATTTGTTGCTGTAACCTTCTTTAAACAGCAGATCAGGGGCTGCAAAATCGGCCTCTCAAAAATGCACATTCATACTCGGAGGCAAAGTCACTGAATAATTCACAAAAGTGTTGCAGTCCTCAAATAAACAGAGTTAAATTCATGATTGTGTACACTCAAAATAGGCATATTTAAATTAATCCCTTCCCTTAATCTAAGGTTATTTTCTTATTTGCATCTGTCCCGTTAACACACTCAAAGCTGAATCGGGTTATTTCTGTGTCTGGACACAACACTTGCACTTAGATGTGTGATATTATATAATGTGTCTCAGTCATTCAGTGACTGCTTCCCTTCGCTATCATATACAGTATTATTCTCTTGACCATAAATACTGTAGGATATTGATTGATTTTTTTTTTTTTTTTAAATGTATCAGTGCTTAGACATGCCATTTTACCTGCTTTTAGCTCACTCATCTCGGTGGCCATTAAAAAGGCTGAGCTCAAAGTGCTTTGCTTTAATTACACTTTGCATCATGCTTAGCATGCTTGTTTGAAGTGGTTCAGTATGAACAAGAGCACTCTTATGAGTGTATCCTGGGTATTAGCTGGGTGTTTATCTTGCTGGTTTGGGGTGAATGCTGAGGGATTGGACTTTTTGTGTGTTTTTGATGACTTTTGGTTTGAATGGCACAGCTGTGTACGAGCACACCAGCCTCTTAAATCTCACTCTGATTACTACTTGCTCCCTTTGATTAATGCTCATTATGTCTGGGTATATGTGTGTGTGCGCCCATGTGCGGATGTGCTCTCAGAGTCAGTTCAACCTGACCCCCCTGCCATAAATCAATCAACACCATTGAAGTGCTAATATTGCTCCCTTTGTGAGCCATTTTCTTATTCAAGTCTCATCTTGCTGAAGGCGGTCTGACGTTTACTGATGAGGATTTTGACTTTCTTTTAATGAGTTTTATGACAAGTTTAGTCAAGCCAGAAAACATTAATTTGCAACCATTTTAATATAATTTTTTTCTTTAAAGCAAACAGTTTTTTTTTAAGTTTTTTTTTTATATCAAGTATGATATTAAAGAATTTTGGGGGGGACTATTAGTTTGGCAAGTGAGAAAATACCACCCTGCAAAATGTAAACTTTATTTCTTTGAATTTGTTGAATTGGAAAAATTGAAACCCCATGTTTGCTAAATGAAAATACTTCTTTAGATATTTTTTCAGAATGAACATTATCATTGTTACTAACATGTTCTTGTTGAACAGGTTTTCATCCACTAGGTCACGCGTTTTTAGTTTTGAACATCAGAATACATATGATATATAATTATTATTGTCTTATTAAATTTTATATGTTAGAGATTAAAAACAATGTTGTTATTGTCACTGTACTAAATGTAAATGAAACAATAAGACCATCTGCTAGATGACATTAAGGCAAAGTCATTAAAAAACGTAAGTGTCCATTCTGAGCATTGAAAAACTGTTAATTATGTTAGAATCTGCCATGCATCTGTGTGTGTGTGTGTGTGTGTGTGTGTGTGTGTGTGTGTGTGTGTGTGTGTGTGTGTGTGTGTGTGTGTGTGTGTGTGTGTGTGTTTGCTAATGTTGTCCCTCAGTGCTTCACACAATACAAGATATGATATCTTAATTTATTCTCACTGTATATTCAGACTCATCTGTTCTCTCTTCAAAATGTCTTTATATTCCTTTGAAAGCATCCATATTATGTTATATTGAGCAGTTACGTAATTGGCCAGAAAGTATGTATGCCTCATTAATTGTTTGCGTCACTCTGACTGCCAGTTAGTCATCATAAATTCATTAATAGATCGGCTTGCAAAGAGCAGGATACTGTAGAATTACTTGAAATCCCTTTGTCACCATCTGAAGACTTTCTGTTTGGGGTGTCTGTTCCAATTAATTCAGTCTGGGAGATGACATTCTGATATTCTCAAGAAAAGTCAAATATCCTTCTGGTTCCTGACCCCCAATTCTTGTACAGTGTAAAGGGATTTTCTAGCCAGATGTATATATTCTCAAATTGCTCTTACTAATTGCTTTTTTTTTTTTTTTTTGTCTTTCTGACACAAAAACAATTACATTCTGTAATCTTCACATGCTGCATTACTGTCACATTGTCCATAATGTGAGAGTGCAATAACACATGCATAACCAGTTTGTTGACCATGTGGCCACTAAACAGGCAATCTTTATTCAGTTGATTTTTTTTTTTCTGTCTATTGAACATTAGTGACATTTTGCATATATTCTTACCTAAAGACCATACTGTGATCTATATTGGAGTTGTGTCTATCTATAGTGGAGTGTGTATCCAGGGATTAGATTAGATGGGGTTGTAGTTCTATTTACAGTGTGTGCAATTCGTAATGTGTACTACATCTGCTGTGGAAGAAGTGTCTTTTGGGTGGATTGAATTCAGTGGTTTTAATTTGCTTTTTGTGCAAAATTAATACACCAAAATGGCTTACAGCTGGTAACTTTGGCAGTTAATAGTAATTTCTTTACCTAATTGTGATGCTTTGTGATGTTGTATTGAGGCTGGCAGCATCAGAGGGCAGTTGTAAGATGGTTTGAGTAATGGGTGCTTTCTCTTATACGCAGACTAAATGACACGAGTTGTTTATGGAAAAGAACAATAGAAACAAATGACTTCAAAAAGTCATCCCTTGTAGGTGGACTAGTTACTACCTGCACTGGTCGCTAGTGCTAGTTCATTTTACATTTCCTATTTCACTTTCCCAATTTTTTTCCTTATGTTCTTATGGCTTCTTATGGTGTGTGAACCTCTTTTATTTTTCTGACATGTTTTTAATGGTATGGTACTAATGACTTATCCTGCCCCTTAATATAATACAGAAAATCACTTTTCAGTGATTTCCTATTATTCACTAAGAAGATAGATAAAAATATACTTTGTTACAAATTAAGAGTGCAGGTGTGTTCTCAAAGACGCTCTTAACAGCAGCAGCTTGCCTCGTCTCTTCCCAAAAACTTATATCACTCACCTGTTTTTAATCAAAAATTTTAGAATAAGACTGCAAGAATAAATGGACCGCATAAAGAAAGTAAAAATCTTCAATCTTACTTCCTCCTCTTAACATTTCCTTGTTCAGGACATCTGTTGTATTCTTGTCCTTGGTACCTGAGTGACTTGTTGAGAGGAGAAAGCAAAGTACTTGACAGCCCATCATTGCTCCACTTCAGAATGTACCATCAGATGAAGAGAGCCATGAGAAAAGACACACACACACAAAATTGTTAGCTCATAAATGGATTCAAAATGTTGAGGTTCCAAGCATGAACACCCTGCACAGCACTTCAGCCCCGTGTCTGTGTTCTGTATACATAAGTGAGGGAAAACAAAGATGCACGTTACGATTGTACATAAAATCTACTCTGGGCTGTGCAATAACAGTTACAGCTTCCTTGACATTGATTGACACAAACTCTTCTGTTCTGTTAAATTCAACAAAACAGAAAAGAAAACCTGTTAAGAAAATAACACACTTTTAAAATATATATTATTCTACATTTATGTAGTTTGTAGTATTCATCTTTTAAAATGTGTAAAAAAATGCCACATTGTAAACGTACACAGTTTCAGATTTGTTGGCTTTGTCTAGAAAAAAAAAATACCATTGTCTATCCTTGATATCAATGGGATGTACAAAATTATCTTTCATACAAATGAAACCTAAAGCACCTCAAACTGCTGCCCACTAAGCAAACATAAACTTGAATCAATACCACAGCAACATATTTTATTAAAAATAGAACATCACATACTTTATGAGGATGGGATTTATTTAAGGTATTATTGACCTCTGTTTAAAATTGTCAAGCCACTCACCAAATGCACACTGTTACAGTGGGCATTACGATTAACCTGGATAGATGGGTAAAATAGCTTAAACAACACACTTCTATACATTTATTCCCAATCTCTGAATACTGAGTTTAACAACAAGAAATTGTCATATGAGGCCTTTAGTGGACTTTTAAATGACTCTGCTAGCTATGCTGTCTTTTACATTTGTCTGAAAATATCCTGATGTTGTCATCAATAGACTGCTGCTTTTTCCCGCCCTCCTCTCGGCAACACACATAATTTTCTGGGTCTTATCACTTTCAACCAAATTTAAAGTCTTTTTTATCATGATTCGTATTTGGATTTGTGCACTTGGTAAAAATTGGTTTTAAAAAAAAAAAAAAAAATCAACAAGAAAAGAGATGGAATATGCATCGAAGGTCATGATCCAGCTTTTAACCCAATCAGGCATTAGGACTATCCTCGCCTTATCCCACAGAGCCACCAGGATGGCCTTGTAGCTCAGGGTTTTTTTTTTTCATCCCTTATCACATACTTTCCCTCATCCTAATATGACGACTGGAGGGCTAGCCTTGAACAGCAATCCGACGTTTGCACTAGATAGGCCTATGCATGCGTGATTTGTTGTGTCTTCTGGTGTGGCCTCCAGTGATAATCATAATTGTGCCGCTATTGCCGAGGCATTAGCCTCAGCTGCAATTATAGATTAATGTTGATGTATAGATGTATGCATTACATGGGAACTCTGTCTTAGTCTCTCTGTTTCTCTGTCTCATTCTGTGTCTGTTACATATTCACATACATACATAAATTACACACACCAAGGCCTTCAGGCCCACAGGGACGTAACAGACAATCAGCCTGACAATCACAGCTGAGCTCTGATTGATGCTACAGTTGCACACACACACACAATTTCAGACACAGAGATGCTGTAATGTCAAGAGGACTCTGTAGCCCACATCCCTACTCAAACATAGATGCACACGGACACAAATACTCTGTCAAATAAACCTGACGGCAGATGAATAAATGACGTGTGGAATGTTTACAATCACTGTGGTTATGAGAGATTTGAGGTCAGTAGTTACTTTTCTAACAGAGGAAAGAAATACATGGTCAGTCCTCTGCTGTCTGAAAGCTTGTAGATCAAATTGGTCGGGGCCAAAGGGTACTGGTGACAGTTTGTCAGGAGTGGGTGTCTTGCAGTATCTCATGTAATAAAAGCTAACATAAATACCTGAAGCAAATTTTATTGTTTGCCAAGCAGGTACCTCACTGAATTCACTCTGTGTCACAGTGTATGTGCAGGGTAATTTTGTCTAATTAATATTTGTATTAATTAAAGTAAAGAACATAAAATTTTGAAGGACATGATCAAATCAAAACCCCATCTACAGTTCTTGTGCTGTATAATTTCTTAATTGTGTCCTGTTCACATACCTTTATTAGACATGACACACTAATCTTTCTTTTAGCATGAACAGTTATATGTGTGTGTGTGTTCAGCAGTTTGTGGATTTCTGTGTCTGTGGTGCCGTGCATTTTAGTAACTGATGTTTCTGAGGTTTTCCTCCTGTGTCTTCTGCCATGTCTCTGTTTTGATGTGATTCATTCCAGCATCTGAGACACTAAACAGCCTACAGGCTACTGTCACAGGCCTGTGTGTTTATGGGCAGTGAGAGATACATCTATCTGTCTCACGTCTGACAAAATAGATCTGTCACGCCGGTGGCAGACTTGACTGTCTTTTCTCTTAAAATGGCTGAAACTGATGAGGCAATCAATTGTTGAAGTGTATATGTTTTTGTGTAACTTAATAATGTTAAAATGTTTTGTGTTCATGCTGTTCATGTAAAAAAGCACACAATCATGAGCTTCATACCTTTTTCTAGGTGTAATGGAGCTGCCTTGTATAATGAATTTTATGTCATTGTGGTAGGTAGTGCCTTGAGTGTAAGTGTAGTCTCATCAGCTTTGGTCAGTTATATAAAAATATACAGTACCGTGCAAAAGTCTTTGCCACCTCTCCTTTCAAATTTTTGCTTTGGACACTTTTTTTCATTGGACGCTGGCTGCTTTTTCACTCATTTTCGGTCCAGTTCTTGTACTTTTCAGGGAATTTTTGTTTTTCAACATTTTTTCTCATTCAAGCGTAAAAACTTTTAAATTGTATCTTTAGGCACTTTGTTACTAGCAGCCTGTCACAAAAACAATTGTTCCCATTTCTTTAGTTGAATCTAGGAAGAATGCCAAAGGTAACACAGTTGGACAGAAATAAAATAGTATGTTTGCACAAACAAGATGATTCCAAATGGCTATTAGCCGAAAACAGCATATCTCAGCATTGTGTTTAAAACATCCTTAAAATGTGAGGAAAGTGGAGAAGTGGAGGACAAAGCAAAAAGTGGCAGTCCTAAAAACTATTTACAGCTGATAATAGGGCTGCAACTAAAGATTATTTTGGTAGTCGAATAATCATTTTTCCAGTCATTTTTGTTATCGATTAGTCGATTAGTCAACGATTATTTCAATCTTAACTCACCTGTTCAAGTCTGCCCACCTGTTAACATCACTTTGTTCTATCAAAATTAAAATGACCCATAAAAATACAAGTTTGAAACTAATCAAATGTATTTTTAACATTAATGTGACCATTACAATAAATATCAAATAAAAAAAATGCATATTAAAGTAAATGCAATTTTTATTTTTAAATGAAAATATAATGTGCAAATAAATAAAAATGACCTCTGTCCAAAAGTTCCAATAAGGCTTCAAATTAAATCAAAAAGTTTTTTCCGTCCAAAACACCTGAAAAGTTTACAGATGATTCAGTTCATACAGAGGTTTACTATTCAGAATGAACGCTGATATTAATATGAAGAAAAAAAAAATAGGAGCCAGCGTCGCTGCTCTTATTGTCCTTCACTCGTTAGCTAACATAACTGAAATGGCGGTGCTTAGCAAACATTATCCATGAGAGCTCGTTTCCGACAGGTAAACTAACAGAAACATTCCTGTACAAACATTAACAGGTATCAATGACGCACTAACCTACCCATCCAGAGCTGACGTCACAGCTCCAGGGTGCCGGCGTTTTAAACGCTCAGCACTGCAGCGATGCTGCCGTGGAAGGAAAGCTCTGCTTTGCACAGTCTGCATTCAGCTTTATTTTGGTTTTCTGTGAAAACCTTTGACAGTCTGTCTCCATTTTCTTTCAGTTTCTCCACCCTCCTCTCTGTTCCACTAGCGTTACGCTGTTGTTACTTTCTTCTTCGTTGGTATTGTTGTTGCTGGCAGACAATGGAGGCAATACTGCCCCCATATCTTCCTGTAGTGTATTGCAATTACAAAATCACACAATAAGCGGAACAAAATAGATGGATGGGTTTAAAAGTTCGACGATGAGATTCTACGTCGACAAATTTTTGTAGTCGACGTCATCGATTACGTCGATGAATCGTTGCAACCCTAGCTGATAAACAGTATCTGAAAGTCATGTCCTTAAGAAATAGAAAAAAAGACCATACACAAAATCTGAGAAATGCATCTGGCCCATCAATTGGTTGACCTACTGTTTGCCAAAGCCTCATCAGAAATGGCCTAAATGAAAGTGTGGCTGTCAAGTAGCCATTCTTAAGGAAGGGAAATGGGGCAAAAAGGCTGAGGCATGCCAAATTACACAAGAACTGGACTGAAAATCAGTAGTGACAGGTTTCATGGAGTGATGAATCAAAATTTTAAATTTTTGGTTCAAATTAAGGTCATGAGAGGTACATCAGTGTCTACAGCCATCTGTAAACCACACTATCAGTCATGTACTGGCCTTCTCAGAGCAAAGACCTCCACATTATTGAAGCATGTGAATGCAACAACAACAACATTGAAAGAAGCACTTTGAATGTCCTTTAAGAAGCCTGGAGAACGATTCCTGAAGACTAAAGAAAAGAAATGACAAGAAAGCTGCCTCAGAGAGTTCAGGCTGTGCTGAAGAATACAGGTGGTCACACCAAATATCGACTTTCAGTTAGAATCGTAAAAACTCAGAAACAGTAAACAGCAAAAAACAGATTTTGCTTATATGCTGCATTTCCATTTTTGTATGTTTCAATAAACCACTACACCTGTTTCCCATGTTCCTTCATTTTAAACAATGAGGTGTGGTTCAGGATATTTTGCACAGTATTATAAAAGTTTTTTTCTTCTTTTTTCAGTTTATAAATTTTTGAATTTTGAGCAAAACGGTCATTTTTTATTTCTTCATTTTTTGTAGATCAGGCTGTTATCTAGGTAAAATAAGTATTTATTAATCTAGTAAGCAGACTCTTGTGCAATTTTGTGTATTTGTATTTAAATTTAAAAATAAGGGGGGAATGGGGGGGGGGTAAAGGATGATGCCATCTGAATAACAATAGGAATTGTAAGTTGAATAATATAATATAAGAATACGATTATTTATAGTGTACAGAGTAAATGGTGGGCTATTGATTCTTGCCGCCTCGGGACTTGATCCAAAATCTGAAACAATTGGAACTCAGACTGACAGATAAGATCTGAACCAACTGTTAGAGTAAACAATGAAATACATAGAAACAGTCATATTTAATAAAATGCTGTGATCAGCAGTACCACAAGCCTTTGTTGGTTTCACAAGAAGTACTATAAAGTGTTGTTGAATCAAATGAGTTAATGATCTAACAGTTGCAGGAGTTACTGTTATTGTTATTTGTCCTGGAGTCACACAGTTTGGAGGTTCCCAGTGATTCTTGTATTTTTGAGTGACAGGACATGTTGCCTCTAGGGCTGTAGTTGTTGATGTTTGGTGGATAAAGTTTTCTTGTATGCTCATTTTTAGGCATGTAAATCAAAGGCAGGCAGAGATTCCATATTGAGTGAATGCACAATAAAATAAGTTTGATAGAACTGGGTTTAAAAGGTAGATGTTTTGTACAAGGTTTTTATCAGTCAATTTAGAAACACTGTGAGAATGTTTTGGAACATGTTACCAGAGCTGACAGTAAATACCAAACCTGCCCACTGTTAATGTGCTGACTTTGCATTAACCTTCGCATGCTTTCAATTCTTTATTAAACACTCTGTGAAACTTCTTGAAAGTCCTTGTTTGAAAGAAGACATAGTAGTTTAACCTCAACATTGTTATATTGGAGAATAGCAAGGATACCATTCTTCAGTCTCGGAAAGTCTTATCGTTTTGGTGCAAGCTTAACTAACATTTTAAACTTCTTGCAAGGCTAACAATAAAGGATGTCCAGTCATGTTACCATTACATAAGTCTGCATATCAAACCCCAGTACCAAAACATTTGGGATGCTGTGTACAATGTAAATAAAAGCAAAATGTAATGATTTGCAAATCTCAGACACCCATATTTTATTCATAGCAGAACATAGAAAAAAAAAGTATCATTTTAAGAAAAATATTAGCTCATTTTGAATTTGGTTGCAGCAACCTGCCTCAGAAAAGTTGGGACAGGGCCCTGTTTACTGCTGTGTAGCATCCCCTCTACTTTTAACAGCCGTCTGTAAATGTCTGGGAGCTGAGGAGACCAGCTGCTGGACTTTTGGGAGAGGAATGCTGTCCCATTCTTGTCTGATATAGGATAGCTGCTCAACAGTCCTGGGTCTTTAACATATTTTTCATGTTATAATATGCAAAATGTTATTTATCTGTGAAAGGTCTGGACTGCAGGCAGGCCAGTTTAGTAGTTTGGTCTTCTCCTATGAAGCCACACTGTTGTAATAGATGCAGTGTGTGGTTTAGCAGTGTCTTGCTGAAATATGCAAATCCTTTCCTGAAAAAAAAAATGTCATCTAGAGTGGAGTATATGTTGCTCCAAAACCTGTATATACCTTTCAGCATTGATGGTGTAATCTGTCAGTTCCAGACGCACTGATGCACCCCTGTCAGAGATCAAGGCTTTTGAACTGATTGCTGATTAAAAAGCTAGATGGGCCCTCTCCTCTTTAGTCCAGAAGATGTGGTGTCCATATTTTCCAAAACAAATTTCAGATTTCAATTCATCTGTCCACAGAACAGTTTCCCAGACTCAGTCCATTTTAAATAAGCTTTGGCCCAGAGAAGACAGCAGGGTTTTTGGCTGATGTTCACATACAGATCCTTCTTTCCATGATGGAGCTTTAACCTGCATTTGTGGATGGCATGATGAACTGCGTCCACAGCCGATGATTTCTGGAAGTGTTCCTGATCCCATGCAGTGATTTCCATGACAGAATCATGTCTGTTTTTAATGCTGTGCTGACTGACTACCTGAAGATCAAGGGCAATACTGAATTTCAGCCTTGTCCCCTGTACAGAGATTTCTCCAGATACTCTGCAGCCTTTAATGGCATTATGTCCTGTGTTTATTCAGTCTTCACAATTTTATGTTTCTGAACACTAGTCTGAATATTTCCACAATTTGTAGATGCAGGTTTTTGCAGAGTGGTGAATCTCTGCCCATCTTTACTTCTTAGAAACTCTGCGTCTCTAAGATGCTCTTTTTTATACCCAGTCATGTGACTGACCTGCTGCCAATAAACCTAATTAGTTGCAAAATACTTCTCCAGCTGTTTCTTTTTAGTACTTTCTTTTCCAGCAATTTGTTGCCCCCCATCTCAACTTTTAGTGAGATCTGTTGCTGTCATCAAATTTAAAATGAGCTAATATTTTAATGAAATAGTGATAGTCTCAGTTTAAATATTTGATGTTTTCTGTGTTCTACTGTGAATAAAATATGGGTTTATAAGATTTGCAGATCACAGAATTCTATTTTTATGCACATTTTACACAGCATGCCAAATTTTTGGAATTGGAGTTGTGCTTTTCTGAATTTTACATACTTCCTTTATTGTGGGTTTTTGTCTTCTTACTAAACATTCCTTGTGTCATTTCTTCTGTTTAACGCTTTCTTTGAATCAGCAGCTCACCCTTATTAAATTCTCTTTTTTTTATTGTGTGCATGAGAGGTTTGGTCTGGTGAGCTTTGGGAATGCTGGAGAGGGCCTGGGGGGGGGGGGGGGGGGGGGGGGGGGGGGGGGGGGGGGGGGGGGTTGTAGATTTGATGCAGGTGCACAGCGTTCTGTTCGGGCAAAAACTGATCTGAGAGGGGCGGCAGAGAATACAAGAACACATTACAGGTCTAATTCAAACCCTCAAGGCAAAAACACACACACACACACACACACACACACACACACACACACACACAGAAACACGGGTATATCAAGTTAATCAACAAAACTATTAACCTAACTAAAGAGGCACGCTATGTAGTTGAGTCTTTCTCCAAGTATCTTTTATGATACTAATAATATCTGGGCTATCACTCTCTCATACACATCCACACTCACCTTTCTGTCTTAATGATGATCCTCATTGATGTAATTTTTCCCAGAGCTCCTTACCCTGCAGATTTTTAAAAAATGTACCTTTGGAAACTAACCTTAAGCTTCAAACGGCCCACTGAAGTTGTGAAGACACTGAAATGTTATAAATTTTCCATTATTCTTCTGTCTTCTGTTAATCCACCATTATGCTTCTCTGTGTATCATCCATTATTCTCCTATACAAAAACTTCCTATTCAGTTTTTATTTATATAGTGCCAACTCACAATAACAGTTCCCTCAACGAGCTTTGCATGGTAAGGTCAAAACTATACAATAGGCATTTCATTGAAGAGTCTTTATTCGTTTGTCTTTCACAGCTCTACAACCTGTTCACAGCTGTTTATAAGACTGTATTGCTTTATTAAATCAGAGCAGATGATTTACTGAAACATCCTGGAGAAATAAGGAGAGTTTAAAATTTCCAGTATTTTTAGTCTTTTTGAGTCTTTAGGATTTTTTTTTCTATTTCTGTCAAACACACAAATCTTCACACACGTCCACCTTTCAAAGAGTTATTCATGAATTCATGGTTCATTTTTCTTACTAGCAGAGGAGTGTTTGTGTGTAGGTCTGAGCAAAGCTGAAGGACTTTCAAACTTTGAAAAAAAAAAAAGAACTTTCACTTCATGTTGCCACTCAAATTTCTAACATGTTTTGTCAGAATGTCGTTCCTGAAAGCTTAAAGCCAGTAATTGCTGTTTCCTTTTCTCTGTAGACTTTCATTTTAAAACTGTGTAATTAACATTTGAAGTACTCATACATTGTTCTCTGTAATAACTCCTTTCCCCCCAAAACATTCACTGGTCATTAATTAATCAAACATCATTGTTTATTCAACGTGATACATTATCAGGCTGTAAACTCGGCCGACACCATAAGACTTATCTCACTTTCCTTTATTTAGTGGAGCTGGATAAAAAGTGATACAGTCTACAGACTAGTAAAGCACACGTATTCTTACATATTCTGACACTTCTGAAGGGTTCAGAGAATCAAGCACAAAGCTATGTGAATCTGCTGTACAAGACAGGCGAATGCAGTGCTTGAACAGACTATTAGGCAAGTTTATTGACTCAGTGAAGTGCTTGCAGGTGCTGCTGGTACTTTAGTTTGCAGAAGGTGTGTATGTGTGTGAAGCGATAGACCTAGACGGGCTTGTTGAGGCTTTAATGGGAACCAAGATCTGAAAACTGATCCCAGGCTATTCTGGTATTTAAAGAGTATGAAAGCGTTTATGAAGTTGGTCTTTTTTCTCAAAATCTAAGCTGTTACTGTCTAAAGTAATTATGTCCATGCCCTGCGTAGAAGAGTTTATTTGTATTACTTGATTTGATTTTACATTTGTCCCTGCAATCATTAAACCAAAACCACCCACAATCCCCTCTGTTTCATAGCAAACACTTAAAAATTTGAGTCTCTTTTATATTGTTTTTACTTTGAGGGTAAAACAAAAATACCCAGACCAACAGGGGTGATTTTTTTTTCCCTTTCATCCTTCAAGAATCAAAGAGAACCTCCAAACGATCAGAGCTTCTTTCTTTAGCCCTGTTAAATCACTCCCCACAGCGATTGTTTTGCAGTCAACAAAACAAAATATCTTTCCACAAGTAGCTACAAAAAGCTGTGTGCGTGTTGGTTTGTGTGTATGTAATAGTTGAGCAAAGTTTGGAAGCAAGAGGGCATATCATACTCCACCATTCTTTCTATTTATGTATGTCTTGAAGTGTGATAAAGTGTGTGTTTATATATAGGAATCATAGGGATGGATAATGAGTCCAAAGGATAGTTGGAGAAGTAAAAACGAGTGTGTCAGGATGGAGTTCAGCTCTGTTTGTGTTTGTAAGTCTGCAAGCCACTGCTCAACAGTTGTGTTCAGGAATTTTCTGTCTTAACAGTCTTAACATCAGATTTTTTTTTTTCCACATTTCAGCACCCACCAGAATCCTCAGTATGTTAAACTTTTCCTGTGTCTGAATGGCAGAATGCTGCTGCTAACACACTGATGACGCTAGCAATGTTACATATCCCACAACATGTATTGACTGCTTTTTCACACTGATTAGTCTGGAACAAAAAAAAAAAAATTAAGCAAAAATAATTTGGATGATGTTTAGAGGCACAGATAAAAAAATGCTGATTAAAATTCAAAGCCACAGTTGTCTCATTGTTCTTGTTATGATGTGGATTAATTATCAATTAAACTCATGATCCCATAAATCTTTACTGGATCTTCTGTGTATCATGGGATGTTACTCTCTGGATGTTGAAGTAAATAAACATCATGCTGTGTAAAGACATTCAGTCCTTGTTTAGTATGCTGTGACGTTTTTCAGCAGATGGAGTAAATACAAATCTGAACGCACACTCAGATGTGCAAAGAAAACCGAGCAGCCACACAAACCCAAACAAATGCATATGCAGATACTTTTATAATAGGAAAACAATATTTTCCCCTTACAGTATTTATAGCACAATGTTTTTTTTTATTTCATTAAAAATTGTAAACAAAAAGGTCAAACAAGTACAGTAATACCCATCCAGCCCATCGTCGCTGAGGGCTACTCCAGACTAGAACAGAGTCCAGCCCCTCTCCAGGAGAGTGGTTCCAGAGCCCAGGCTGTGCGTTGAGGTGAGCTCGACTCTATCTAGCCAGTACCTCTCAGCCGCATGCACTAGCTCAGGCTCATTGCCCACCAGAGAGGTGACGTTCCACATCTCAGTCACAGGTCTCAATAGCCGGGGATTGGTCCACCGGGGCTTCCACCCTTGGTCACTGGCACACTGCACTCGATCCCTATGACGCCTCCTGTGGGTGGTTGTCCTCTTAGTGTTGCACCCAGCTGAGGCCCATGGGCTAAGGCCCAGCCACCAGGCCCTCTTCCTCAGGCATACTCCCCAGGCCTGACTCCAGGCTTGGGCCTTGGTAACCTTATCCCAGGCAGGGTAATCTGTTCCCTTGGTCTTTCACTCATAATCAGTCTGAATCATTCTTTGTCTGGCCCCTCCCCCAGGACCAATTTGCCTTGGGAGACCCTACCAGGGAGCAAAAGCCCCTGGACAACATAATGTGGGATGCACAAACCCCTCCATTACAATAAGATGTCGATACGCAGAGGAGTATTTCTTACATTTTTGGAAAAAAATATTTGTCTCAAATTTAAGTGAACTAAGAAAGCGAACAATTGAGTGCTTGCTGACCAATAATAACGCTCTTGTGTTTTTTACCCACTTCTCTCTGAAAATTAAAAAACAATCTATTTAATTTCTTTTTGAGTCTGTCATTGTGCCCGTGCAGGTAATACAGAGGCATACTGACTGTTAGAAGCAGGCAATGATTAGAGGAAGTTGTATGAGAAGAAGTGGGAGAAAACAAAGAGAATGCCCAGAGATAGTAGAGAGGGATGTAAGAAAAAGGATAAACATAGAAAAGAGGGAAGAACAGCGCACAAAATATGGATGTCTGCAAAAATGGAAACACCTTGGGCAATATGTCAGAGCCATGACTTCTAAGGCTCTGACATTTTGCTAAGGAAATGATCAGTCAGCATACTCTTGAGTAAAGGGCTCAACACTGACAGAATTAAAATGCAAATGCTGCCCACAGAACACCCTGTTTGCAGCATTTTCAAATGCAGTTAGATCCAAACATTTTTAACAGTGGTTCAACAGTGTTGCATTAACCACTATATTTACACAGCCTCCTGTTTTCAGGGCCTCAAATGTAAATGGACAGTTGATTCAAAACCTGTTTCATGGATAAGTGTGGTTTGTTTCTTCATTACTTCTTTATTAATTAGCAGATACAAGTCTGGCTTTGTCTCATATTTGCTTTTGAAAGATGTTTCTATGGACTCCCAGTTGAAGCAGATCTCGGCGTAAGTGAAAAGCTGCTTCCTTAGCCTGCCAAAAGAAAACTTATCTGTCAGAGAGATAGTGGGGTCATTAGGATATCAACAGTTTGTTTCAGAGAAAATAGAGTGGGTTCAGCACAAGTGGAGGTAGTGATCAGTCTCAAGAAAAGAGAGAATCAGTTGTGGGTCTTTTTTGGTCATGTGAAATTAAACTCAACCTGTACTAGAATGACTGGATGAAAACAGGACAGATAAGTCTGTGAAAGGCTCCAAAGCCATTGCAGAAATTGCAAATGCACACTGGCAAGTGACCTAAGAAAAGTGATCCAAATGTAGCAGAAGCAATGAACTCTTTAATTGGCTGCTCCATTCACACTCACATTCACACCTGTGGGCAATTTAGAATCACCAATTAACCTAAACCCCCTAACTGCATGTCCTTGGGCTGTGGGAGGAGGCCAGAGTACCTGGAGAGAACCCACACAGACACGGGGAGAACATGCAGACTCCACGGAGAAAGGCCCCGAAGCAAAGGCCAGATGGTGGATTTGAACTCAGGACCTTCTTGCTGGGAGGCAGCAGTGCTAACCACCACGCCACCGTGCTAACCGTGCTAACCACCACATGCTGCCCCCCCATTCTGTATCTTGAGACCCCAAAATTATTTCAGTTCAGCATCTCACAGGATGGCTCATTTCCTAAAATGCATCTGGAGGGCAGAGGTGGCACAGGTGTATGTTTTTGTAAGTGGTTTTATCTGCGCTGCATAGAAGAGGTGCAACAAAAAGTTGAAATATACGAATCCCGAGGACTATATACTGAGTGTTTCTTTGTATTCCTAAGTTTTAGTTATTTAAGATGATCCAGTATGTGATCAAACTTTCTGCCCTTCATTATTTATAAATGTTACAAAACAAATAAAAAGTGGATCTGTACAGTTTACACTGTGGCACTTAATTTCAATCGAAAGGAAATATTTAAGTTGTCAAGAGTAATCCTCTGCTCATCTGTCAGAGATCATAAGACAGCCGTGTTAGGTAACAAGGCAAATGTGACACACCTCTTTACATCACTTTAAAATAAGGCTCCACAGTTAAGATGCCTTATCACTAACAATGATGCTGACTGGACTCTTCTCTCTCCTCATGTCTTTTCCTCACCTCCTTTGTTTGCATCTCTGGTGGGAGGGACAAAGACTGGTTAGAGAGGAGGGGAGGAAAAGAACTAAGGATATAAAAACTGACAAATAAAAAGAGAGGTTTGGTCTTCCATCCCCCATTCCCCAACACATTACAACAACCGAAACACACACACACACACACACACACACACACACACACACACACAAAACCTCTGGTAAACTGTGGCAGAGTAGTTCAGTTCTGACACTGAGCAAAGTCTCACCTGCTGTGTGGTCGTTCATCAAGTACACCCACTGCACTGAACAAGTGGACAGCAGCTTTAAAGAGGTCCTCAAAAACCTGGAAAAAATAACAAAAGAATTGGTTATATGCAAACAGTCTTATCTTTTTTTTTTCTTCTAAATGGAACAATAACAAAGTTTTACCAAGCCTGTTTAGTATCTGGAAAAAGCTGCTTAGCAACATTGTTAGTTCAATAAATGTGCCCTGAGATGATTCATGGGTTTTATAGATCAAATTCAACTGAATAAGTTACAATCAATTAATTACCCATTAGCAATCAAACCAATTTGCTGCATGACACCAACTTGCGATAGTTTCCTTTTAGCATAATAAACATGGGTCGATCAGGATGAAGGTACTGAGGAAGATTCTGCTTCCGTGTCATTTAAAGTGTAGTGTCCTGAGTGGCAGAGTGAGAGCTCAGCGGTGAACTAACAGTCCTCTCTTACTGCCAGCACTGGAACAAAGTGAATGAGAAGACACTGCTGGCATGTGGACTGAATGTCAGCCAAATATCTGAGCTAAAACTAACATCAGAGCTGCACATTGATCAGTGTATTGATCCCAGACAGTTAGTTAGTGGTAGCCAAAAAGCGCGTTCACTCTCGTTTTCACTGCTGCACCTAATGAGGAAAGAGGGATTTCTGGTGTCTGCGTTGATGTCCTCATTAATCACAGTCCTAATGCACTAAAATGAAGCTTTGAAGGAATTTGAAGGATTTTTTTTTTCTTCTAGACATTCTCACATTTTATTTTACAAGTTCTCACATTTGGAAGATATTTACCTTCGTAGTTCTTCTACTCTTCTCTTTCTCCTTCGTAGAGTCAACAACATTCCTCAACAAAAATGCGCTTTCTCTCATTTCATCGAATACTAAATTGCTAGATCGGGAGACCTTGTAGTATTTGATTTTCTGATGTCCTGAATAGACTGTTTTCTGTATGCATTTGAATTGTACTGTGTATAGACTCTTTCTTTTCTTTCCTCTTTTTTTTTTTTGTTAAATGCGGTTTTCTGAACTGAATAGTGCTCACCATCCTTTTGCACAGTGCAAAAAACTGAAGTGGCTCTGAAACCTTGAGATTTTAATTAAAAGGTGAACTGCGGGCACTAACATAAAACTTGGGGGGGGGGGGCCTGAAAGAGCAAAGCTTTTATTGAATTTTGGATCTCCCTGAATAGAAGCTTGACTGAGGAAGCTTGCTCCTGTTGAATTAATGCTGAAGAAGAAACATGGCCTATATAACAAAAGCTGCAAACCCATAGCCAGTGCATTTATGCACGGCAGACATTCATAAATCAGTGAATGTGTTCTTTTTCAGCAAAGTTGGTATACTTTTACTAGATGAGCTGAAGCAAGTAGCCCTTGAATATTTAAAATAATAAATCAAATGCATTTACAGCTTGTTTATTGTGAATGGGCGACTGATGTCCCTTAAAAAATTCAATGTTATGTTTATGTTTTTTTGGTCTGAGTAAATGCATATGATAACTTCTCTCTCTCCCTCTCTCTTTCTCACTCTTCCTCCCTCCCTCCTTGCAGGTAGGGGAGAGACAGCATGTGTTAGTGACGGAGGAGTCATTTGATTCCCAATATTATGTGGCTCACAACAAGTACTACGAACAGGTAAGATGGTTATTCAGATATATTAATAAATGACTCAAGCACACAGTCCATAGATCATGTGTCTTTCTCACCATTTTCACAGTTTTTGACCACAGCATGATGTACTCAGTATGTTTCCCAAATGCAAACTTAAAGAGAATTGAGGATAACCGTGAGCCACGCAGTTACTAAATTTAATTATTCTATACAAAACACAAAGGCCTTCATTTTAGTGTGGTAATATAGTAGTATATTTTTTTTCTGCATTTGTATTCATTTCTGTGCTAATTTGATGGTGAACAATGTAATCAAACTGCACTGGCAGTTTATGAATGTCTTGTCTAATGAACAACCATTCGGCTGAGTCTGTTGATTAGATCTCGCATTGTATGAATTCTGAAGTGCTTAAGCTGCCCTACGCACGCGCTCTCCTCAATAGAAAACCTATAGTGGAAAGATGAATCAATCGGTAATTCGATGAATCTTTTTTTCTGTGTGAAATTATTTCAGCTCTTCATCATTTTTTTTACTTAGTAAATCAGGTAAGAAGGTTTGCGGTGAATGTCACAGGACTAGTCACATTAGGTGTCAAAATGCTTAAGCTTGTATTGACTAAACTAGGTTCGTTTTCAAACACACTCACAAATACACACATACGCCCTGCAGTGGTCATGGCAGTATTTGGCGGCTGATAGCAGCACTACTTTTTAACTGTACTAACATTAAGGTCAGCCCTGAAGACATGAACATTCCATCCTACACACACACACACACACATATATATATATATATACCGTTGCATGGCTTCAAAGACCCTCTCTCAACCTGTGAAAAATTCACTTTAAAACATCATCAAATAAATCAATTTCCTCCTGCTTTAACCATCATCAGAAACATGTTTGAAGTTATGCTTTTTATTAGCAGGGAGGGCAAAGGATGGTAATAATTTTTCCTCCCTTCCACTTCCCTCTCCTCCCCTCCTCTCCTCCTCCTTTGCACCTTCTTCTGCAGGCTATAAACTTAAGTTACAAGTGTTACTTGGTTCATGTGTGTGTTGTATGACTGCACACTCCTTAATGCATGTGTGCATTTGTGCATATGTTGGCATGTGTGTCAGCTGACTGTACTTAAGAGCAGACGTGTGTGATTTCCCTTCTTTTGTTAAGCCTTCGGTGTTTCGGATATGATTAGGAAATGACACTTTGACCTTAAAATTAAATATTTTACATTCAGTTGGACAATTGGAATATGCATATACCCACTGAACACACAAACACAAAAAAAAAAAAACTTTAATCTGCCTAAAATTGTTTGGGGCACCCTAGTGCTATGAAAACAGCTCATACCTGTGGAGACACAAACTCCACAGGTACCAGTCCTCTAAGTCCCTTAAGTGGTGAGGTGCACCCTCTATGAGTCACACTTGTTTTTCCAGCACATCAAACAGATGCTCAAGGAACACCTGGAAGTCATAGTCATCTTCCTCAAACCATTCCTGAACAATTTTTGCATTTTTATAGATGTAAGAGTTCACATGTAAGACTACTTTTAATTTTAATTAGCTGGAAGTAACTTACAGTGGGATGTCCTGCTTTGTAACAATAACACCAAGTAACCATCATTTACAAGCGATCCCTGTAACTGTTCTTCACTGCTAAAATAGCCATAGAGTTTATAACCGCAACATTGTCTGACAAAATCAGTAAGCACATGAGGAAAAGACAAAGGCTTTGCTGTCATTTTGGTGATATTCATATATGAAACAATTGCTCCGAGCGCGAGGTGGAACTGACAGTCTTTTTCTCTCTCACACTCGCTTTTATGGGCCTCATGGCAGACATATTTGTTCTGTCTTAACCCAGGTGTTCATGGCAGTAGTAGAAAAGGCACGGGAAAAGGGCATGAAAGGAGCATGGGCAACAGCAGTTCAGCTAGACTGAAAATTCCAGCAGCTTCTTTGGACTGGGGCTAAAACAGAGGCTTTAATAAAGGCATGGCAGAGTGAACAAAAGGTGATGACCTGAAATGTGAAAGATACACTCTGGAGACATCTGAGACTTCGATTAACTTGTCCAAAATGCGTATTTTATGGGACCATTGAGGTTGCAGCTCACTGGACTCCAGCTCATACACATTAAGCTGTATACTTATTACAGGTCCTCTCCTCAGTTTTATTCTTGCCTCCCCAGATATGTTTAATTATACTAAGAACCTGTGTTGCTATTTCTCAGCACAGAAAACAAACAAAAAGCACCACTGACACACATGCTGGATGGAATAAAGGATGACGACAAAAGAAAGTAAAGATAGTTAAATGAAAACTAGTTAAAAGAGATGAAGTGAGTTGGAGAGCAAAGAAAAAGACAGGAGGAGGTTGTATGGGTTGAAGGGAATTGGGAACAAGGTAGAGAGAGGTGTGAGAGTGAACAAATGGCCTAGTTTCACTTTTAGACCATCAGATGGATATCTGTCCTGACGGTTGTAATAGGTACCCAACCCACCCACCTGTGTGTGTGTGTGTGTGTGCGTGTGTGCGTGTGCGTGCGTGCGTGCGTGCGTGCGTGTGTGTGCGTGCGTGTGTTTTAGTGGCTGAGTGAGGCAGCAGGAGAGGGAGTTTCCAATGAAATCAGACAAGCTCTTTCATCATTTAATCACCATGTAATGGGCAACGAATGACCCTCACCTACACACACACACACACACACACACACACACACACACAGCTATCTCTTCCACAGTCCTGCGGTTTCGCCTCTCTACTCGCAGTCTGGTTGCTGGTTACTTACATGCACGCACACAGACTCTCTCAGTGGTCAGAGTGTTGAGCAGCAGGTGTGTTGATTGGGCAGGTGTCGTGCTGGCTTTGTGTCTGTCTGGCCGGCACTTCTTCTTCTATCATATTTTACCAGCTGGATGAAGGCTGACAGATTAACACTGAGGCAGGCGTGCCCCTGCCATCACACCAGTAACAATCTCTCCTCCAGTTCATATGCTATTCTCTGCTCAGTCAGTGACTTTTCCCTGCAGAGTTGTGTAATGGTTAGACAGACCACCAGATGATCTGAGTCAGCACGTCACCGCCTTGCTGAAGTAAATGCGTACAAGACTTTGAATTCCCTGAGGCTGATGGTCCAAACTTTGATCTGCCCTTGGAAAGGATTAAGAAAAAGAAAAAGGATTTCTAACAGGAGAAAGGATCAATGAAATACCGCTTCATTATCATTATTAATCATTTTGTACACATTGTGTTTAAACTTATAATTATGTGCAATAATGAGTTAATGTGTTTTCATAGAACTTTTTCCAAAGGTTATTGTGTAGTGTCAGATCATGTGTGATAAATGTAAACCTGTGTTTGCATTTATGTCTGTTCAGGATAATTTTGCTTTTCAGTTCCCAAAGTCTTCACATAACGACTGTTTAATTCTTTACAAAGAAGAGTCATACTTTTGTCTTTATAAAAACTTCTGCAAATTCTAATAACTGCATAACACCCCTCAGAAATACATGAAGCGATTGAATCTGTAAAGAAGAGCCAAATAAAAGGTGTAAATCAGTTCCATAATCACATACCATGCATCATTATTAGTTTGTTGACTCTGTAGTTAGTTTGAAAATGTTTTTGAAAGAAAAAGTATTTTCGTAGCGTCTTTATTTACAGGAATAGTCATTAAGAACAAATTCCTTTCCACATGAAGCTGTAATTATAACTCTTTGTTTTCTCTTTCCTTCCTGCTGTGATCAGCCAAGATTTGTAGTTGCCATGGTGAAATAATAAGACAAACCAGCAAATCCCTCCCTCTGCTTTAGCTCCCAGCTGTTCCTGTACTTGTCGACCTTGAGGTCTTCCGTAAATGGAACTGAAAGCACTCAGTTGTATTTTTTGTTGTTGTTGTTGTTGGGTTTTTTGTTTTTTTTTATTATGAAGCTGGGGACTGAGTAAAAACAATGTGGAGGAATATTGGAGAATCACAGATGTAAAGAACCAGGGAACATTATCTGGTGGAGTGGGTGGTTATATAGGTCTGGTCCCAGCAAAGTCTTTAAATTATCTTCCATGTACTCCAAACACAGTGACTAAATGGCAACTAAATGTTATCCATTATGTTCTACTTTGAAATTTTGGCAATATGGAGGTTTTAAAAAAAACCCAATGATGTCTCCTGATTTGCAGGTGCTGGTACCTAAAAGGGTTGAGTTCAAAGGGAAGATGATTGTGGTGGACATCTACGAGGCAGGAAAACACTTCATGAAAGGCAAACCAGTTGAGGACAGTAAGCCGTTCACTCCTTCCATTGCTACGCCCCTTCAGAAAGGGGAGGTGTCTGGTCTGCCACAGGTAAACACATACACACATTGCTTACACTGTCTTGTCAATTACTTACTATGGTACTGTGACATTAAAAAAAAACACACATTCACAACCGGTTAGTATATTCAGACAAAAATTCATGTACACCTATGAGCTAAAATACTAAAAAAACTGAAGGGATACTCAGAGTATAACACAAAGTCAGTTAAACTTAGCGATATCAATCTGTCATTTAGGAAGTATAAATCATTGTGAATCCATTTCCCCTGCGCTGGTGCAAATGAAACTTACAACTGCACTTTAGAGCCAACAAGTCAACCTCCAAAAACTGAATTTTTTTCAGGCGGTGGCTGCAGATCTTTGCTCTCTTCTTCTCCCTCCTGACTAGTTTTTCCTCTACTTTTGTTTTTAGCTAGTGTGCTTGTCAATGCTGGTAGCATGCAACGGTACCTGCAGCCCATTCAGGTTAAACAGGCAGACTGGCGCCTTCAGGATTGCACTTCCATACGTGCCTTCACAAGAAGGTTTGTTTTGTCTCTCAGCACAGACTCAAGAGCGTGGAGGAGATGGGCCATTACATTAGAGGGCTGGGCAGGGTCACAGAAGGGCATCAAGCCAGCAGCAGGACTGGTAACTGCTCCTTTTGTGAGGAGGAACAGGAGGAGGCATACAAAATGACCTCCAGCGAGCTGCTCATGTTCATGTTTCTGATCAAACTGTCAGAATCAGACTCCATGAGGGTGGCATGAGGGCACATCATCCTTCAGTGTGACCTGTGCTCACAGTCACACTAAAGGACTGCCCACTCCCCGGTGCTGTGTGCGTGTTTCATCAGAAAGGATGTCATAGGGTTCTGGCAGTGTTCCTTCTGTTCCTCCTTGCACAGAGGAGCTGATTCAGGTCCTGCTGTTGGGGGTGGCTGTGACTCAGGAGGTAGAGCAGGTCATCTGCTAATCAGAAAGTTGGTGGTTCAATTCCTGGCTGCTTCAGTCTCTATGCCAAAGTATTCTTGGGCAAGATGTTAGAACCCGAGTTGCCCCTGATATATTAGTCGGAGTGTGAATGTGGGTGTGAATGTTAGATAGAAAGCACTTGGATGTAGAAAAATGCTTGCATGAATGTGTTTGTGAATGACTGTATGAAGTGCTTTGAGTGTTCAAGTAGAGTAGAAAAGCACTATATAAAAACTAGTCCATTTACCATTTAATGCACTTCTACAGCCCTGTCTCCTAGTGTCTCCTGAACACTCTGAGAGCTGGAACACATTAAACCTTCTTGCATCAATGGATGTGCCATACTGGAAGAACTGGACCACTCGTGCAACCTGAATGAGTTGCAGGTACTGTCTCATTCTGCAAGTAATGACAAGAACACTAACGAAAAGCAAAAGTAGAGAAAAATCTATTGGCAAGGAGAAGGAGAGAGCAATGGTCTATGGCCACCACCTGCAAAGCCATTCTCTTTTTTGGCGGGTTGTTTTGTTGTAGCGTCCCCAGTGCACCTGTTGTCACTTTAATTTGCACCAAAGCAGGTGTACAATGATCCATTTGGTTTTTTTTGTTTGTTTTTTTTTTGCGCAATGTATTATGACCATTTCGCATTATGTAGATTAAAGTGATTTCATTTTTCTTTTTTCTTTGTTTTCCACAATGGTAGGCGACTGTCTGGGTACTGTTAGTGAGCAGTCTGTTCTAATAGCCAACTTGGTCGATAGTGGGGAAACTCCCAAGTGTTCTGGGCAAGTCAGTCATAACATCTGTGAAACAAACTTTGTAGGTTGCTCCCTGTCAGGAACACTGAGTTCCTATTGACAGTTACCCAAGGCGGAATAAATAGTGAACCTGAGACAGCAGGTTGTGTTGGAAGCAAATCTAATTTGCAGCAGATCCATATAGCAGATCTATACAGTTGCAAAAAATGTAAGGATGTATTAATTGCTCATAAAATGGGGTGTGGTTTTAATTTTAGTCACAGTTGTTATTTATCTATTTGTAACTTAGATGACGATCATACATTTTATGAATAGCAAGCGCAGAAATCCTGGCAATCCCAAAAGGTCTGCCAACTTTTTCTTGTGACTATGCATGTATTTGAGCAAATACTGTGGTCGTGTCTTTTTTCAGTTAGTGAAAGGATCTAGCTTTCACTATGTGCACTTTCTTTATCAAAACTATAAAAGTTGTGTTTACAACAGGCTATTCAAATTTTGTGCACTCAGCAACTGAGTAAGGTGTGTTTATGTGTGTGTCCATAATTTTAATCCATGCTCGCTCCTGTAGTTTAGGAGGAAGCACCAGTGTATCATCCATGAGATAAGTAATTTCAGATAAGCTGCGACCGGCTAAACTGTCCTTTTTAAAACACACACACACACACACACACACACACACACACAAAACCATGTTAATGTATCTGTTTCACTGCATGTTATTTTTCACTCTGACTAGCTATAGCTTATAGCTCAGGACATGGAGCCACAGAGCAGAATATGATACACTTTCTAATTTCACACTCCATCAGGCTTTACTGCCAGACATAGAGGGAGGAGAAGAAAGGAACAGACAGAGACATGGAGGGGAAGGGGGAGGGGGGGGATAGGGCACAGATGAAGAGGAAAGCAAGCAGAAAGAGAAATGGATAGCAGAAGCTAAGATAAAAAAGAAAGGAAAAAAGGATTTCACAGGAAGCCAAGTGGCACGTCACTCAGCAGTAAAAAGTTCAGAAGAGGAGACTAGGACTTGTAAAACTACTCCTGCAGGTCATCCAACACACACCTGCATTCAGCCCTCACCCAACTTAATTCCCCAACACTTACAGTCTTCCAGCAGGAATTCTTACACAATAATCCAGGCTTCAGTTTGTAACATGCGGATTTTGTTTGTTGCCCATAAATTCGTATACACAGATCACATCACGCTCCGGGGTTTTCCCCACATAGACAACCCCCAGTCATCTCTGGCAGCACCAAAAGAAAATGGGGGAAAAAATGGTAAGAATTAAGAATAAAATTAGCAATTTAAACACTCTCCTGTGTTAATTATCAAACAAGCAACAGATTGGTAAGCCCCACAAAATAAACCCAAATGTCTACAGCTCACTTGTTTTTTTTTCAATAAACTATGCAGTTATACCCCAGCATCCCTGAGCTTGAGTAAACTCAGTATCATGGAACTTTGCCTCAGTTTACCGAGATGTACACTATGTTAGATGGTTAAAAAGTCCCTACTTTCACTACAGTTCACACTGTGTCTTATCATGTGGGATTTGTGTGTAATCCACTAAGTAACGGTAAAAAATAACAGGGATGTGCATATATTCCCCTCAAATAGTGCAACACAGACTAATTACACTTACTATCGTGAGTACTCACCCATTCTGAGCCAGGAAAAATCCTTTATTCTACATGTTGTTCTCCAGACTTTGTTTTTCACACTTAATGGGCAAATCAGCTATTCCCTCATAGAAGACAAACTTCAGGCTTTTTTTTTTTTTTTTTTTTTTTTTTTAGGTAACAATGCCGATAAGGTCACCTTGAACTAGACAAGAATTTATTTTAAGAGGTTAAGAGGAAGAAATAGTGACGGAATTTTCTGGAATTGCAGTAACCGAATAGCGCGTCATCCATCCATTTCCTTCCGTGTATCCAATTCAGGTTTACGGGGGTGCTGGAGCCTACAACCATTCACACTCACATTTACACCTGTGGGCAGTTAAAATCATCAATTAACCTAATCCCACTAACTGCATATGTTTGGACTGTGGGAGGAAACCGGAGCACCCGGAGAGAGCCCGTGCAAACAGAAAGGCCTCGGCCAGACGGTGGATTCAAACTCTAGAGCAGGGATCCTCAACTCCAGGCCTCGAGGGCCGGTGTCCTGCAGGTTTTAGATGTGTCTCTGCTTCAACACACCTGAGTCAAATATAGAAGTCATTAGCAGGACTCTGGAGAACTTGACTGCATACTGAGCTTTCTGAAGGTCTTTCAAAGTTTTTTCTCACTCATTTTCAGTCACTTCTTTGTACCTGACCATTTTCTTGTACCTGACCTATGAATTATTCAGACATAGAAAAAAGGCACCTAACTCAAGGGATGAACCAGCATTGTGTATACATATAACAGACAACCAACAGAACCAATTTTAAATTGTGTCTGTAGGCACTGTGTTACTAGCAGCCTGCTGTTATTCGTACCCATTTCTTTAGTTGAATCTGTGAAAAATGCCAAAGATAACAGTTTGACAGGCATAAAATCATATTTTTGCCCCATGCAGTGAATCCCAAAGTGTGATTAGCTGAAAACTTGGCATGCTGTGTAGTTTGTCCTAAAAAAATTGGACAAGTGGAGGACAGATGAAGAAGTGCCCGGCCTAAAAAGGCTACCTACAGCAGATGAACTGTATATAAAAGTTGTGTCCTTAAGAAACCACAAGAAACAAGGACCTGAGAGATGCATCTGGCCTTTCACTTGATCCAGCTGACCTAATGTTCACTGAAGCCTCATCAGAAATGGTTTCAGTGGAAAAGTGGCTGTCAAGAAGTCATTCTTAAGGGAGGGAAACAGGGAGAAAAGGCTGAGGTATGCCAGATTATGCAAGAAAATTAGTGGCAGCAGGTCTGATGGAGTGATGAATCCAAATCCAAATGGGGATCTTGTCAGAACACACGATGGAACACTGTCAGTCACGGATTGGCCTCCCCAGAGTCCAGACCTCAAGATTGTTGAAGCGAGTGTGGGATCATGTTGTAGGAAACTGAACAAAAGGCAGCCAACATCCAAAGAAGAGTTTTGAATGTGCTATTCCTGGAATATTCCTATTCCTGGAGAACTATTCCTTAAGTCTACTTAAAGAAATGACATGAAAGCTTGTCTAAGAGAGTTCTGGCTGTGTGTAGTACCTGGCAAAATATAAGGAAATGAGGTGTGACCCAAGACTTTTATACAGTGACGATTATTTTTTATATTTGTTTCATGTGATTGTTCAACAATATTTGAAAGGATGCATGCATTTACTATAGACTGACACTAGCATACATTTGTATTCATACCTGTCTAAGGAGATACACTTGTACACAAGTATGACCTATACATCTGAAGACCCCCCCCCCCCCCCTTTCCCGGTGAGTCCACTGCACCTAAGGTTGGATGTGTATGTGAGATGAATGAGTGATTATCGTAAGGCACATTCTCACCCCCATGTCTTGCAGCAGGGTCTATAATTGCAGGCTTGTGGCAGAAGAATAAAAGACCAGGAAAAGAGACGGTGTGTGATGAAGTACATGATAGCTGATAGAAGGAAAGAGTCTGAGCTTTGTCATTTTATCTTGAGATGCAGAGGAGCAATGTAAGGTAAATAAAAGGAGAAAAGGAAAGAGTGGCAGATAAGTAGGTGGTTGGATAGGCAGGAGAATGGACTAAGAGGTCTGTGATGTCCATTTGTCAGAAGAGGAACAAAGTGAGACATCTTTTGTGTCAAAAATGGGAAGTAATGATTGCACACAAGCCAGCATCTATAGTGATGTGTGTGAGAACGAAGCATTATGGCCAGATGGGTAGATGGATGAATTTATAGAAGAGTGGGATATGAAAGCCTGCACGGATAGCTGTGAAAAGGCAGCAGATAGATAGATATGGATTCATGGATATGAGATATGAAGGCTTAGATGCCCAAAACTGATGGATGAGTTGGCTTAATAGGTGCATGGATGTGTGAATATATAGACAGTTATGCAATTGCAATTATGGATGGATAAGTACCACGAATAGATTCATAGTGATCCAATAGCAGCCCGAGAATATTGAGCTGAATTCTGCAGCTTGCAGAAGATGTCTGTAAAAATGAATTTATGGACAACATGAGTCAAAAATAATATGGATTTCTTGATTTGGGAGTTTTGGTTTTGTTGTCTAACTGATGTCAAATGTTGTAAATTGTGTTTTCTTGCTTTACACACTGGACAAGGATGATTTTTGGATTTCCACAAAGAATATAAGAACATCATTTTATGTATAGATTTTAGTGTGTGTTGTTGAACCTCATTCTGGCCACATTAAGATCTATAAACTGCTAAGTGTTTTTTTTTGGGGGGGGGGGGGGCACTATGTAATAAAAAGCATTCATGGCACCATACTATTGCTTTTATTGGCATTGATGACGTCTTCCCCTTCTCTCGCTCTTTCTCTGTTATTCTCGCTACACCTGTCAGTCCTTCATTCACAGAAATAGCACTTTCAGCAGAAGGGAAAGGGCAGTAATGAGTCTTTTGGTGAGACACAATAGCAAAGAAGGCACATCGTGGTGAAGGGAAAAAGTTTCTTCACCAGTCCTCATCCTCAGATGAAATTAAGTGATGAGAAGGGGTTGTATGAGAGGGAGAGGGAGAGAGACTGGAAAATGAAGCAAGAATGATGGCGAGAGAGTGAGTTAGATGGAGAGATCAAGACTCAGAGAAGCAGCTTGGAGTGCCATATAATAATCAGCTCTTTTCACAGCATATTTCCTCAAGAAGACCAAGAGAATAGAGAGGGAGAAGAAAACTGCTCTGCTCCCTCAAGAGAGCAAATTGACAGCTTGTATGGAAGACAGAATGTAAAAGGGAGAGATCTGGGGGGAGGGATAGAGAGGGAAGATTCCAGGTAGTGAACAATGTTCCTCCATAACCACAAATTGGCAGAATAACAGAAATGGAGGCAAAATTTGCTTGCATCTTTTTTTCTGGAGCTTCCTTCCTTCCCTCTTTCCTTCCTTCCTTCCTTATATTGGATATAAATAGGCAGCAAAAGAGGGCAGGTGGTCAGTTGGTAGGTTTTTTTGTTTTGTTTTGTTTGAATAAGGCTTCCAAATGCAAATAGGAAAAAAAAGGGTTTTTAGTACAGAGTGTGTAGGTGGGATTGCTTCTGCTTTGCATCATAATGCTTATAGTACACAAACCCAGACACACTTAATGTATAGCAGTAGTCAATGGTAAAACAAAGCTTATACACACACACGCTGATCCTTGTACATGCATGTTTCTATACACATACTTGCTTATACTGTTCCCCCCAGTGTGCCTGGCAGACTCTGGCTGGCTGCAGGCTGTATGAGACGCTTCCTTCCATCACATAAACAAAACAGAAGCATTCCTTACACACACAGCCATGAAGCTCGCACAAAAATCAGCATTTCTCTGTATGAGTTAATTTTCTTTTATTTGTTGCTCTGAATTGACATGCAACTGCTATGAATTCTTGCTTTGATGTTGCGTTATCCTCATTTGTTGTCATCTGCATTGTCAAGAAAGGAGCAAAAATCAAAGATTAGGGTGTATTTTCTGGTCAGGACACAGTTAATCTTCTGATATGTGCCTATTTTTAAACTTTATATTTCAAATGTCAAAGGGTTTTGCTTGGCCTTTGCTTGACTTTGTTTACTCTAATAGCAAATCATGTGTTTTGTCTTCGAAAACAGCAGGGATAGTTATTTTAAGCATTTCATTTAGCATGCCAAATTGAATTACGGTGCCTCCACTTAAGAGCCAAATGTTACGCCATCAAAATATCAGTCAAGTATGTTTCAATATTTTGACCTAGCATATCAGATGGCAGTACAAATCCTCATTCTGCTTTATAATGTGAAGAGGGTTAAAACACCCCTTAATATTTGAACCACTGATGGAAAATGTAAGTTAAGTTTTGAGTAGTCTTTAGAAGAAATTTTCACATGCTTTCATAGTAGCAGCCATAACCCAGTGTGGCCATGTAAGATTCTCACCCATGCCTTGTGTTTTGTTCCTAATTGTATTCTCCTCTTGAGCTTAGTGTGTCATCTCATTAGTATTACAGATGCTGTATGGAAAAGGGTCTCTGCTCACCTTTATGCCATGATGCAACATTTCTGTTCTAATAGAAATGGTTTCTTCCAGGATGACCGTACCACACTGCACAGGACACAAGGGGCCACTAAATTGTTTGTCGAGTTAATCCTATGCTAACCTAAGAGAGATTTTGGACCCGCATGTTAGACAGTGGCCTCCTCTACAGCATCAAAATATCAAATGAGGCCACTATGTTTCAGAAGAGATGTATAGTTGGAAACCTGTAGAATCAAAGCGTATCGAAGGTCTTCTGACAGCATGTGGTGGCTCGACTCTCTTCACTACGAACTGTGAAAAGGCCAAAATGAAAATAATAAGAAAAAAAACAATCCCAATTTCTCTTTTAGTACTTGTCTTTTCACTTTCACGCTGATATTTTATTCCACCAAGTGTTCATTTACAATTTGTGTGCATCTGCAAAATGTTATTTTGTTATGTCTGTATACCTTTTCCCAGTACCTGCAAGTGTATGCCTTTTTTCAGTTTGTCTGTGTAACTGCCATGTGTTCAAAAAGTCATGTGTTTGCACACCCAACACTGTAGTGTAGCACATTCTGTATGCAGTTACTGTAACTGTAAACTGTAGAAACCATATGTGTTTGTGCCTGTGGGGCTAGTTGTATAAACAAGTGTTGTATACGCTCTATACAAGCAATGAATTAATCAAAACCAAGATCTTCATCTAATTGTTGTTTTGGAGGGCACTGTCATGGTGTTTTTGTGTTCGCAACGAGATGTCGTTAGCACGGCAGTGATAGTAGTTGGTTAGGGCTCGAGTGTCTGTAGCAAATCTTTTTAAAATAATCTTGATTAAAGATAATTCCCATTAGTGTGGCAATTATGTTACAGATTGCTTTGAGCTTGCTTGGACACTAGTCCTTCTGAATACTTACTCTCCAACAGCAAAAACCAGACATTTAAATTCATTGTTACCCTTACTGCTGAGGATATTTTTCTGTTTTATAGTGGACACAAGTGGTGTAGAGAAGAGTTGATTTGGCTGTGATATTACACATTGTGTGGCAGTGGGATAAAATTGAGTCTGCACAAATGGCAAATACTGTACAGTTTGGCTCAAACAGTTTTGGACAGTGACACAATTTTTACAGTGGAGGAGTCCACTGGTGTCCAGCCTTTTCTCACAGGGCTGACTCAAAAATAATTGGGCAAAATTAATTGTCCTGTGACAATGAGTTGACTAAGCAGGCTAGATGGATAGACTGATGGATTATACATTTTTTAGATTTTATCAAGAGTCCATTGTAGGCAAAGACTGCCTGAAGTTTGGAACTCATGGAGAGCACCATAGTGGGTTTTTTCTCCTTTGGGGTGGCTTGTCAGGCCTGAATTGCAGCTAGCCGCTATTGAAAATTGATTTATTGATTTAAATGATTAACATTTAGACTAGAGAGAATTGCATTGTTGATATCAGCAATAAACTAAAATAATGACACGTCAAAAGCGAATGGATATCTTTAACTGAGTTTGAATAGAAGTCAGTGGTAAAAGTTGACTAGTTGCAATTAAGTTACAGATACTGTATCTACAACAGTGAGAAATTATTTGTTGATATCAAGAAATAATATTTTGTAATCGTAATGATTTGCAGATATTTTCAGTAAGAACTATGGTTTTTCCCTGAGTTTGGCAGCTCAGCAAGGGCAGGTAGTCAGTCACACTAGCACACCAGCCCTCCTGTGTTTCATGGAAGGTTCAGCTGTAACTTGGCTAGCTTCCCTGCCCTCAGACTTACACATTGGAGTCAATTGCTCTTTTCATCTTTGGGTTTTGTCTGTCTGTCTGTCTAATTTGCAATTGCTTGTTTTTCACTACTATCCCTAACTTCTGCTGTAAATACAGCTACAGCACACTGTGATTGTCATTATATGGCTTTGTTGAATCAGCCGTGACTAAGGAGCCTGTTACAGTATCTATTTCTGCACGCACACACGCACGCACACAACTTCCATGGTCTGTGTGTGTCTAGAGTGACACTGACAGCTGGTGAGGATCATGTGAGAAATGTGACCATTGTGCACTGTGCTTTCTGGCTCTCGTGATGTGTTGTGCATTTCACAGTGTGTGTTTTTGTGTGAATATGTCAGTGTATTGGCAAAGGCTGCACCAGACGCGCAGGCAGATTTTGTTTTAAAAAAGGTGCATATGTGGAACTGGAGCAAGAGTTTTTTTTTCTTTTTTTTTTTTCCCAAGAAACAGACATTTGAGAAGCTTAGACCTTGAGGGAAAAGTATCTAGCTGTGCTAGCCGGTCTGTATTCCTGGTGTAGTGTTAGATGATTTTCAGGGGGATTATTTTGCTGTGTTCTACTTCTGTGAGCAGAGAGACAGACATTATCTACCACAGGTCTCCACATGTACACACACACACACTCACTCACAAACGCCAGCTGTCTTTCTCACAGAAATGCACAAACTCAGCATGCCAGCTAGCAGGTGGTAAACTATCACTGAAAGCCACATCTCTCATCCTTTTTTGCTGCCTTTTTTCCTCCCCTTGTTTCTTCTTCTCAGTTGTTCCTTCTCTCCTCTCTTCTCTTGTCCTCCCCTGCTTCCGACTGTTCTGACACGCACCTACTGGCACTTGGATTTTCACTTATCCCTCTTAGTAGTAATAGTAATAGATTTTAGACTGTACAGTTCAGTGGCTCCTCTGGCACCCCATTGTTAAAAGACACCTGCAGAGAGACAGATAAATAGAAGCATAGAGGAGAAGGTGATGGCCTATCAGTATAGAGAAATATAACCGGTTTGATGCTCAACTTTATTTTCCTATTTTATTAGTCCTTAACACTTTGTGAACTTCTCCTTTTGTTGCAGTTTTAATTCAATATTTATCTTGGTCTCTCAACTTTTTCTTACTTGCCATGTATTCTCCCTTGTATACCCACTAGTATACCTACCACTACTATGTTACTATATTTACAATGTTGAGCATGTATCCTCACAGAAAAGAACAAATATGCTGTTAATGATGAGAGAGGATAAGTGAGCCGAATCTAAATGAGGTACTTTAATTATGATACCATTATTATAGTCAAGAGACTCATTGGCAAGTGTGGCTTGACATGCCTACCACCATCTAAATACGCAGTACCTGAATGCAGCTTCATTGTGTTTGAACATCTTTAACAACAAAACAGCAGATCACTTTGCCATTAGGCAGTCGAGCTGTGATCCTAACATCAAGCAAACGATGTGTCAGTCAGACGACTGGTACCAATTCTCTCCCGACCCATTGTCTGAAATTACTGTAAGTGGCTTAGAGATGTGTCACCTAGGCGTTGTCGGTCATAGTATCCATCTTGCATTGTGTAGCCGTAACAGAGGAAGTTATTCACAACAATGTGTTGAGGAAGGAGTGGGTGGCAAGGTAGCATTCACAACCTCCAGCAAGTAGAGGGGAGCGGGAGTAAGGTGGTGAATAGAGAAGGACAGACACTGTGCAGCTGCTCATTCACACAGCCATGTGTATGCAACTTGTGTAGGCGTGCAGTGATGCTCAGTTTCATATGAATATATACTGTACATACAGGTAGGTGTTTGTACTCAGCAACGTCTGCCATTTTTTTATTATCAGTTCATGGGTAAAAAGTATCTTAGGTTTGCAAACAAAGTCTCTTGGAAGTAATTTCTGAATTCTCTGCTCACTTTGGAATTTTTCTTTGTTGTTGTTGGCCTAAAGAGTCTACCTTGAAAGAAAGATTGGAGAGTAAAGAAAACTGGAAACACCGCTTGTTACGTGTTAAAGAGACGAGGAATATTTTGATCAACTGCATTATAGTCAAGTCCAGTCAAGTTTATATTGGGCAAAGGACATTGAAGATGGAGCTGGAGGGAAGGCAAGAGGAAAACAGGAAGTCTAATGGATGTAGTCAAGGAGGACATTAAGAGGGTTGGTGTGACAGAAGAAGGTGCTAGGGATAGAGTGAGATGGAGGCAGATGATCAAAAGTGGGGACCCCTAAAGGGAGCATCCAAAAGAAAGTGATGGTGATGAGGCATTTTAAAGCATGTGCCAATCAGGAGGAAATGTACATGAACAAGGTCATTCGGATCAATTTTCTCCCCATCTTCCTCTTCGTGCAATTTGTTTAAGGTATCTTGTGCAGGATTATTTATTTATAAAGCAATCAATTAATTAGCCTAGCTTCAAATCACACCTAAGTTTTCCACTCTCATACATTAAGCTAAAATTATATAAATGTGTAATCAAACAGAATGAGATCAATGAGCCTTGGTGGAGGCCAGGGAGAAATTGGCCTAGTGATTAATATTCAACGTCACTAACTGAATTATTACAGCTATCAACACCTGAAAACAAGCTTTTGGTGTTTTTCTCATCACAGACTGCATTTTTGAATGAACTGCATAAAATGATCATGTACATTGCTGAAATATGTCATGCCAATCATTGAAATGGCTCACTTTATCTTTGCTTTTGATCAGGAGTGGGCAACTTAACTGACTTACTCACTTAAAGTAAATGAAGAGCCACACATTTAGAGGTTACGATGAAAGTATTACTGACAAAAAAAAAAAAAAAAATCTGTCGAATACCACAGTCACACTGAGGAAAAGAGTGGTTTGAGAGT
Organism: Archocentrus centrarchus; assembly: GCF_007364275.1. NCBI lineage: Eukaryota > Metazoa > Chordata > Actinopteri > Cichliformes > Cichlidae > Archocentrus > Archocentrus centrarchus. Next base: position 17,515,399 of record NC_044361.1, on the reverse strand, counting down.
GTAGCACAGCCAAAACTATTGCAACCATGTGCAATGAACTTGCGGTATTGTTGCCTCAAAGACAAGGTCCAGGCCTGTGACTGCTTGCAGCCAGTTGCCATCTTCACAGCAACTTTGGTGCTTCAAAAGGACCACAACACAGTCAGCCTGCTATCAGTCTCCAATTAAATTGGGCCAAGTTGGCAATTGCGTGCAATTTGTTTGTGATAATATGGCAGTTAATTAAATTGAAGAAAAATTGCAAGTCTTTTGGAATCTACATGCACAGAAATTCATGTCAACTACTTATATTCCAGCCAGAACCTCATAAATGTGAAACAGAAATTCTTCCACACATAGTGACATAGTTTCTCCAAGACAGCAGTTTAACTGCAGAATGGCAACCTTGCTTTTATATAGGAATGTAATCAGAATACAACCAGTTAACAACCAGTTGAGTCAAGTCCCCTGTTGCAAACAGACACGTCCCAGATGAATTGGGCTCATTGGTGCAGACTGACGCAGATTGATTGTAACCTATTGGCAATCTGTCTGAGAGTGATTGCAGTTGGTCCACATCAGACTGCAATTGTTTAGAGACAAGTTGCTTCCCAGCAGGTGACCTGCATTGTTACCTTGCAAGTTGTAGTTGTAATGACCAGCTGGTTGCCCAGAGGTTAAGGGTGTTGCACACTCAAGCTCTGTAATATAACATTTAAATTAACCCACATATTGACAACTAGCTGATAAACAGTGCTATCTGTGTCACTGATGAAGTACACTGTAGAGTTAAATAACAGAACAGATTATCTGTAACCATTTGCCTCAGGATTCTTGGTATAGTGCTATTCATTTTTGGGAGGTTGCTTTGTTCTTGATTTTTAGGATATTGTTGTCTGGATTGAAATAGTCCAGCCTTCGAGTCATAGCAAAGCAAGATTATTTCACTGTAATACAAATACAGTGTCTTTTCACCACAGTTCTGCTTCAGCTGTGCTGCTGTAACACTGTCAGATCCCTATTCTTTTCTCATGACAATCCAGGCTTCTCTAACTAGATCACAGTGCACCTTCTCAAAATCAGCTTCATTCAACAGACAGCACTCTGCAGTAATTGGATCACTACAAAACTGCATTAACTGCTTACACAGAGATAATAGCAGCATAATTGAAATGCACTCATTTGCATAAGCAAATGGCCAGTTTTATGAATGCTTTCATCCTCAAAGTACTGAAACAAGCACTGCATTTTAAATTCAGTTTATTATTGTCTTAGTTTCCAAATGAAGCTGAGTTCTAGAGCGGAAACAAATGGAGAGAGAGAGAAGGTGTAAAGAAGAGACGGCAGTGAGGAAGTGATAAATCCCTGTCATTGTCCTTTGTGCTTATAAAACATCACCATCCACACCAGCATGCATAGATCGATAGATTTCTAAATGTACATAGTAATCAACACCTATAATCAAGAATTGCATTAATTTTTTTGTCTGGCCTCACATCTGTCCGGGAACTGTAGTAGAAAAATAGTCAGGTAGTTGAACAGTCATAGTTTTTTTAAGAAAATGCCTAATAATGGGTACTGTGAAACAGACTCTTGTTTATCTTTTTCACTGCTATCAAGCCACCTTTGATTTGTGATTGTGGCCAGCGCATTTATTTTTTAACTTATGATTTCATCATAATGACAAAGGATATGATATGAGCTGCAGCTAACTCTGTGTCCAAGCGAGACTGTGCTTTCTGTGTGTCTGCGTCTGCATAGCAGATGGATTTTCACACCGGAGAGGTTAAAATCCAATTATTTAAACTATTAATCCCTATAAATGATGCAGAAAAAAGTTTGAGCTCTTAATCTGAGTTAAGTGTGGTTAAGTAATCTGCATATTTTCCTCCCACAGGAACAAAAGGTCAATGGCGTCCATGTTTCTGCTCCCACGCCTTCTTCGTGCACCTTCTTGATTGGATCTAATAGTCTGGACAGAGAAATGCTGAAGAAGATGGGGATCGGGCTCGCACTGGCAGCAGCCATCTTGGCCTATATTGTACAGAAACTCTACTGAAAGTTGAGTGTGTAGTTCAGCACCGTGCAGTCATTTTTTTGTGCCAAACAAAGTAATATCAATATCTTCTGTTGGCAGCATAACAGCACAGACAATGAAAGGTCAAACGGCTTCACCGAACACCTTTTATACAAGTCTTTTTGGTACAAATAAGTTATACCGGATTTTAATTAGAATATTTTTCAAGTACTGAATACTTGTGACAGTTGAGCAATTTGTTGTTTAGGAAAAAGCTACAAGTCTGCTTTGTTTAGTCCTTACTGTTCACTGCTGATGCTGCTGTGAGGCAGATACGTGCAGCGTCAGCAGTTTACATATTCAGGGCTGTATGATCACCTGTACCCTGAGAGTCTGAGGATGAGGTATCACTCTGCAGCCTTTTAAATTGGAAAGTGATCATGCTTAGTTTATTTCACTTTGGAAAAATGAGTGATAATCTGTATTGTACATTGATTAAAGTTTGCAACTTCATTTCAGAGTATTTATTTTTGAAAATGAGACATGAACATATTTTCAGAACTACATAATGAATGCCGTTCATGTTGTTTTAAAATGCTAACGTTATGTTTTCATTGTTCAATAACCGTGTTGTGTTCTGTTTATTTCCTCAACAACAAATAGAACTTGTTCATAATGTCTCGTAATAATTAATCAAATATTTGGCGTAGGTGCCAGGTGAATAATTCTGACTGCTGGGATTCATGATCATTGACACCACACACATTCATGAATATGATGTGCTGCTTGCCTTCTAAAATAAATGGTTGTTTCATATGTTCTCTTATTAGGCCTCCGTCACAGGCCTGGAGACAAGTCAGTAACCCTTTGCAATCACAGGTCGCTATGAAACAATTTCTGTTCCCTCAAACGTTGACAAGTGGTTGCTGGCTGTTGCTGAGTTGATGTACAGAGATGCACTGAAAACCTACTTGTGATTGTTTTGGTGGCCAGCAGACAGCTGTGGTCACCTGTCGTGTCCATGGAAGACGCCAGTTTGTCTCCAAAGACTCACGAACTGCTTAGTAGTAAAACTGTGAAAACAGAGACCGTTCATCTTCAAAGTAAAAGTTGCTCCTTTTGAAACCTGTTGGTTGACGCAATAAAGCAAAACTTTTACTTTGAAGAAGTTTCCACTTTGCGTTGCACTTTTTCCACTTTCACTGCTGCTTGGTGAGTAGTTGGCGAGTATTCCATGTATCCATTTTCCAGGAAACTATGGGTCACTACAGCAATCTGCTAGCAACCAGAGCAACCCCAAGGAGGTTTTTGGATTTGTAGGATTTCACCTACTAGCGACCTGTGGTTGACAGAGGGTTGCCGACCGGTCTCTAGGCATGTTTGGCTGACCTACAGTGGTGTCTAGCTGATGTCTTGCCACCTCAATATAACAAAGAGTAAATATTATTTCACCTCCTACACGCTTGTATTATTTGGATAATCGTAGAGTTCATAATTCACATGTGGACACAATTCAAATTTTTGTGATTGTAATAGCAGCAGAAATCTCAGGTGCAGAGATATCAAAACACTGCTGGATTTTACCAAAACTTGTAGCATTGTTAAGATTTTTTTTCCTTTTCCCTGTCTGTAATTCAAGTGTACTTACCCTTCAGTACAACTCTAATACAGTTAGGGTGTGGCCTATTTGTGGCATACATAGCGTTAGTAGAAGTTATTAGAGCAGACATTTTTTTTGTCATTGTCCCCACCATCCAGAATTGTTAAATAAAGGATAAAATCCATTTGTCATGACTAAAACTGCCAAAGTGTTGATTGATTGCCTGAGTCCCTGAATTATTGATTGCTCAGTTGTTGTCATGCATAGAGTTTCCCTGTGTTGCTCTCTAATGTCAGCCTGTTTGGAGGTACAGCTGTCCCAATGCAAGCTCTAAAAGCCCCAGACAGTTAATAATGCATGCCCCAATTTATGTGGTGTTTTACTGGCACGTGTCTGCAGTGTGTGTGTGTGTGTGTGTGTGCGTGGCATGGTGTGCATGCCTTGTGCATATTTCTAGTCAGAAGTATCTCGCTTAGCTTGTTTATGGGCTTCTGTCAAAAGTTGTGTGTCAGAAAATGCTTCTGTCGTCTGATGTCTTGCGTGTAGGTTCGTCCTGTGCTTAATTTAGCAGAAAGAGTGCGTGCAACTGTGTTTGTGCGTATGTTTGCGTGCACGTGCATGCTTCGGAACTGACAGGACTCATCACTCTCTTATTCAAAAAGCCCTCTTGTTAGATATAGCACTGTTTGTAGCCTACATACACACAGGCTTTGTATTATCTAAGTAAATGATGCATGTCACACATTTTGTAGACAAACAGATGCAGTACAAGCATGCACTCAGGCTTTTTCTTCCCTAGTTGATGCATATCACACACACACTCACAGCATACTGCAGCTTTGTAGTATATGGGCAAATGATGCATGTCAGGCAAACTTGTGCACAAACACAAGCACCAAAGCTTTATATTACCTGATCAAATGATGCATGTCTTACACACAGACGCACACACTACCTTTGTATTATGTGATCAAATGATGCGTGTAGCTGTGAAGCTTGTTACATCCATCCAGCAGTGCCCTATATTACTTTGCAACCATCCATACTGTGCGACAGTTCTTTTGATGCTTTGTAAGCATATTTCCTGCTTGTGTGTGTCAGTAACACTGCATTGTATGCCAATGAAATATGGATTCAACGACACCCTTTATGTTTCGGAGATCATCACTTACTGTGAAATATCGAGGCGGGGGCCATCCAAAGAAGATCATTATTCACTCCGCATCATTCACTTCAGTCGTTTCTAATAAAAGCAGCAGTTTCTGGATTCTTGTCTTACAGTTGCAGCTGTTGTCTATTTGTCATCTGTGCTGTGATGTCCTTTTGGTGAGAAACGGAGAAACTTTGGACGCAAGATAAATGCAAGGGAGGGTGAACATTAACACACTTTTCTGTGTCATCTCTCATTTGTCTGTCATCTCATTTCATTGATCTAAATGTTTTAAGTTCCAAGCTGTTTGGCCTGCATAAGAAAATGTTTCCAGTTGTACATGAAACTAAGGTACCCAGAAATACAAAAACTTTTTTTTTTTTAAGATGAGAAATAAAATTCTATATGATCACAATGTAAGTGTTTGTTCTAGAGCTTGACAGTGTCTGACTGTAGAAAAAAGCTACAATTAATATGCAGCCTGTAGGAGAAAGGAAAAAAGATGTTTCACTATATTTTCAACCGTACAAGTGGTAGCATGTGGGAGGCCAGCATACGCTCACTGTTTTCATGCTGCTACACAGTATGTCATCCCTTTGCAGCCCAAATTGTCTGAAAAGTGAATATAGTTTTGCACTTTTTTCATATATAGGCTTGACAATACTGAGACACTGAACATTCCTCCAGTAATGTTCAAAATGACTTTAAAAACACCTTCCCCATGCACTTTTATTTGTTCCTCCGTGCCATAAACATGTATGTAAACATAAACTCCCATTTGCACAGATTTCAATACCGTGGCTAAACTCCGGGAGTGAGACAAAAAAATGACTGTTCTCTCTTTTAATATAGATATATATATGTGTGTGTGTTCCACATAGTCATAAATAATGTTCTAAAACTCAACATAGGTTCTCCTAACATGCTGCTGGCCCTTCATATAGCCAAAAAGAAAGTGTTCACTGGACTCTATGAAAAACTAAGTACTCCCCATGATTCCACTCAATGGCACCCTTGGGATTCATCAGCTCATCAAGACTCAGCAGTATTTAACCCCTACCAGGCTGTTCAGGCCTGCATGGTACCCACACTACAAGTTTAAGGTACTGTATGTCTTCCTTTCCTCGCACTATTTTTGACCTTCATGCTATCCAGGTTTTCCATCTGTCATCTTCTTCTCCTCCACCGGTCAGTGTGCCTCTTGCCTCACCCCATCCTCCACCTTCTACCCTCACTGGATAAAACCTGCCCTTTTTGCTGTCCATCTTGCTCTCAGCTTGCTTTACCAGCCACACCTCTGTTCCCAGTTCCAGCCTGCCACTCACCTGCCCCCGTCTGCTTCCTCTCTCCCAGGGCTCAGATCCAAACTACAACCAATACTGCAAAATCACTGTACATCCCGTATTACTGTGACGTTTTTACCCTCCCAGTTCTGATATTGGATCCACTGTTACTCCAGTCTAAACACTGACATGCTCTGTTCTTTGCCTGGATCTGTGCGCTCTGAGCCTCCATGATCCAGTAGCACTAATAGTGTTGTAAATTCTGACATGCAAAAACATTTACAACTAGCTCATCTTCTCTTCTGACTTGCCAGTTACCCTTTCCACTGAGCTGATCAAAAGTTCGGGAGAATACAATTAATTTTAGATTAAACTTCAATTTCACAGAAGATGAGCTCTGTTTAAATAAATGCATGTCAAATTTAGACTATATACACTTTGATAGCAATAACTGGTATGACTTTTTGGTTAATACCCAGGGTCTTGACATCAGCTACAGGCTGACAGAGATTCTTATTAGCCACAATCTCAGGCAATGACCTTTTCATTCTCGTCTAATGAAGTAAATTTCTCTCCATTTTTCTGCATCCACCTCTGAGATTATTTATGCAGCGGCTCCTGGTTGAGTTTATCTGGATGTAAATCATTCTTTTGATTAACGGATATTTCGATCATCAGCATCCAGGCAACGGTTAGATTTTCAATACATGAAAGCAAATAAAATGTAGAAAGCACTTTTGTCAGACTTCAGCTGATACCCCTCTTGCTAATGTTTGTTACGCTTTCCTAAAGGAAAGCAGTCATTAAAGTATGGAGAGAAAAACCTGACATAATTCCCATGTTGATGTATGTCAGGTTAAGCCCAATTTAGCACAGTCAATTTACCATGCTGTCATTCAGCAAGCTTCACAACGGTTTCATTAAAAATATCATTTTCTCTCCTTTCGTGTTTTAGCTCAAAATTTAAACAGCATCTTTCCTCCATGCCAGTCAAAGCTGCAGCAGCGAGATTACACGGACAACAATGTTGAAGGCGCAAATAAAATATTTACACCATCAAAGCTTTCACATACCATTTATTTTAGCGCTGATGCTAATTGACACAGGATGATGCAGTCACAAAAAATATGAAAATACTGTGCTCTGTGTGTATGTGTGTGTTTGTATGTGTGTATCTGGACGGGAGGTGGTCTACATGGCCCCAGGGCATGCACACTGTAAGAGCAGTGATTGACACCATCTTACAACTGAGCCCTGGCTGAAACAATATCTGTTAATGTGCGTGCAGCACTGCACTAATTTCCAGCTGCCACCGTGACCTCCTTTAGAAAGGAGGATGGAAAAATCCTTCTTTTCCTCATCTTCTTCTGCATTTTGTGTGCACTGCATTGCCCCGGCACAGTAAATGCATGTCATAATGAAGAACACTGATATGATTTTTTTTTTTTTTTTTTTTTATGAGATGGAGGCTAAACTGATTTCCTTCATATCAAAATTGAGATATAGCGAATTCAACTGCCAGTATTCAGGCTATTAATTAGTAAAAGAAAAAGGATGGCATGTGATAATGAATGAAAATATTTGCACTGATTATATATTTCAACTAAAACTGGCTTCTAATTTGCTGCAACTAGACCCAAGTGCAATTGTTGGGTACAAATACAAGCCCACATGGGTGTGACCAATTAATTTTTGCAATTTTGGTGACCAACTTGCTTTGTCGCTTTCTGCCTTCACCTCCCACCTTTCCCCTTCTTTCTGCCACACTCTGCCTTCCCATTTGTATAGGCTGAGTGCTAAGCACCTCAGTGCCTTCTGGAACAGAAGGGAAACTGTCTTGGCAAGCATAGCCATTCCTAATCATATATGTATGTGTGTGTGTGTGTGTGTGTGTGTGTGTATACACGGGTCCTTATGCCAGCTCTGTCCAAGCATTTAGTTTGGTGGCCCTTGTGCCTGCATTCAGCGATTGTGGTGTTTTTATCTGCACACACGCACAGACACAGACGCACACACACCCCATTGTCGCTGCAAAGCAAACTGGGAATTCACAGCCTGCCGTGTGAGCGAGAGATTGGCTCTATTGAGCGTCTTGGTGGTTTGCCAGTTCTGGTTCAGTGTGTTTCTTTGTGCGCCTGTGGTTTTGTGTCTGCGTGTTTGATGGACCTACATACATCTTTGACTTTGAACGGTTAAGGGTGTTTGTAATCACCAGTGGGACGGGAGACCAAAGTCAATATTTTAGCTCCACAGTTTCATTGTTCTTGAAAGCACTTTAATAAGCACACGGAGACATGGCAGCGTTGCAGTATTACTTGGTGTTAAAAGCTGTTATTAGTTTGAAGACAGTTTTAATGTCTCTTGACATGCCATGTGTGTAGATGTGCGTGCTGTTTGCACAACAGGGAGCGGATTAAATCATTGAGTTTATCTGTCTGAAACTAAAACAGAAAGTATGTTTTTGTTAAGTCATCCTGAGCTCTTTTGCATAATTGTGAAATCTTGTAGATAAAATAGTCTCTCATCTAAAGTCCTGTCAAAATCAAGTCAGTTTAAGAAGTTTTACTCAAGAGTTTATTATGTCATTTGTGTTGAACTTGTTCCAGCTACTGGACACTTAATGAAAAGCTTTTCACTGAACTGCTGGACTGCTCATAGCTGCTTTTTTTTTCCCCTTCTGAGAGAGCACTTGACTCAGATAAGTTTACTCAGATAAGAGCTACGCTGTAGATCTTGGCAGGCTTACAACTCACTTTTACCATGGAAAGGGTCAAAAAAGTAACTCTGAGGAAACTTTGCTAATTACGGTAATGTGCCACATTTAGCAGGTTTTAGTTTAATGAACCATCTGAGTTGAATATTTTTCATCAAACAGCAGGAATGTGCATAATATCTTTTTAAACAGGAATTTGAAGAAAAAAAAGAGAGAGAGAGAGATCACCTTGAGGTCTCGTGGCTGTTTTCCTCTCGCTAATGTTTGATTAGAGTACTTCACTTGGCTTCCAAGAAACTTTTAATGATGTTGTCATGGAAATAACTGTATATTGCCTGAGACTCCTGAGGGTTGGTTTGTTGCCATGGTGAAGTGTTCCTGTGGTGTTGTCCGCATATGAAACAATGCTCATTTACATAACTACATTGTTAGCGTTTACTGGCAATCTTCTCACACGCTTGAAAGAAAAATACTGAATTAAGGATGATTTAAGAGGAGTTTAAAAGACATATATGTGTACTTTACACTCACGTCTGCTAACGTAAACGAGATCTTGCCTAATGGCAACTCCTCAAAGTGAAATTGTAAGATGGCTTTGCCAGAATAATTGTACATATTACACTGTTTATTACTTTTGTTTCCATTTGCATAATGGACAAAGTGTCAGAGCGAGTACTGGAGAGGTCAAGAACTGGCTGAGTCCAAGTAATTAAATTTACATGAAATTGAATTCAATTTACATGAAAAATTGAAACCGTTCTCAAACCAACTGGAAAAACAAAAATATTTACTTGAATACAACAATAGCAGGAAATTGTATACCCTACAGATCGATATAAAGGTCCAGAGATCCAACCATGACTGGTTTCTCCATCCAGTTATAAACACATCCTCCAGGCTATGACTCAAGTGGCTGCTGTAGAACACACTGCAAGTTTTCACCCTCACTGAAAGACCAGAAACTAAAGATTCCCTCACTGTGTCTGAACAACTTGAGAAGTGTACACTATTTCTCTTCTTTATAAGTATTAGTAATCCCATCAGGCTGCTCTAAACGCTCCATTTCAGAGGCTTTCTACACTTAGCCTTGCATCACGTCAGTGAGAGCAGATATCCCTAATATGGTCAGCCCAGGCACAGAAGCTCTACCCACCTGCTGGTTAATTCTTTTATTCCAAGATCCAGTAAAAGGTAAATAAGGATCATTTCTAGCTCTGAATTATGCAAAACTACTCCAGTATATTGAAAGTGAGTATAATAGGGCTCCTTTAATTTTTAATTTTTTGCGCTATATAAATAAAATTGAACTGAATTGAATAGAATTCATTGTGTGAGAAAAATGTAGGGGAGCTCACCTTTTCCCCATGAGAGCCGGCCAGTGCACTTACAACACAAGACAAACTCAAATCATACCCAAACATATTCATACACCTGAACTCCTTTCATTGTTAGGCTCTGATAAGAGGGAGCTGTTATTTAATAGGCACCTCTTCACCTCATAGTGTGAGTGTCTGGGTTGAGGGAGTAGAGCACTGACAGGTTGGAAATGACTTAATATCACATCTAATTACATGCACATGCAAGCCTTTCATGCCATATTTTTGAAGTTGTTTTTTTTTTCCCTGAGTTGAACATAGCTTTTGCTGACAGTTTGCAAGGCAGGCGGTCTGCAAAACAACAATCACACGTAAGGAGTTGAGAAGTCATTCGCAGGCCAGCCTCGCAGCGAGAGGAGTCAGAAATACAAAATGAACAGAAAAGGAAAAACAATAATGGCATCCAAGTTCCCTTAAGACATTTTCATCACATTTTTCTGTAACATTGTGCTTTTTTTTTCCCCCTCTCTTTATCACTCTTCTTTCTCTTTTGTTCATTTCTTCTTTATGTTCGTCCTCTCCTCCCTGCTCTGTTCATTTTCTCTTCTTTTTCCTAGCCACCCTCCTTCTGTCATTGACAGCTCCAGTTAATTTAATGTCAGCTCTGCCACGCTCGCCTCATCGCCGTGAAACAGATCTGAGCGCAGGAGAGTGTGAGAGTGAAGGAAAAGATAGAGGCGTAAAGGGGAGTGGAAAATAAAAGATAAAAAAAAAAACAAAAACAAGTTCAGAATGGAAATTTACCAATAAGTGGGTAATGATGGTAAAATAAAGAAGTCAGACTGTCAGAGCGGATACATGGGAGTGCCTTCCCACAATCCTTTGCCTCTTACATGAGAGGCAATTACAATTTCACAGGTTGAAAATTAAAATTCCCTGTAGTGTGTGTTTGCGTGTGCATGCGTGTGTGTGTGTGTGTGTGTGTACTCCATGAGATAGAGCAGGCTGTCAAAGTGATTTCAAGCTGTTTAAAGCCTAAGCTTGCAAAAAGGATCTTCATGCAGCAAAGGGAGGAAAAGAATCTAAATCTCCTCTCCCCTCCTTTTTAAAAAAGAAAACTAATTCCTTGAATATTAATTGCCTGGCTGGGTCTTGACGATCGGCTTATTTGTTTGTGATGAGGCTGCAAAAGAAAAGTACTCATAATCCCTGTCTCTTTCTCTCTCTCTCTCATGCTGTCTACTGCTTGCATTAATCTCTCTTTCTGCTCCTTTCCTTTGCGCTCTCCAAATCTTTTTTTTTCTTCCTCTTTCTTGGAACATGTTAGTTATTTGTATAATATTTTTTCCTTAGATAAAAAGAGAAGCACTTTAGAGTTGGTGTCATTGGATATTGAAGTTCTAATATCTAATTTCTGGATCCTGCTTTATTTACATCCCTGAAGATTTATGGCCCATGTCAGGTTTCATTTTCGAGCCCCAGAGTGTAGCATGATTTATTCCCATTATAATAGTATCTCCACTTTCCAGTCCCTCTCTCCGATTCCTTACACATTTCTGTGCAGGCTACATGTGCTATATAATCTCTCTGAGTGTCTGTATCAGTCATCAGTGTTTATAGGGTATCACCCTTTATTCATCCAGAGAAAGTCAGTGGAGCATACTTGTTTCTGTTACAGCAACACTGGCACACATTAACAGCTGGGAACTACGAAGTGCAGCTGCATAATCCTGGTGTCCTCTCAGCTGCTCCACTTGACCTGAAGGTGAGACACCTTGCCCAAGGGCACTTAAACTGTGGTTGGGGGGTGGGGTGGGGTGGGGGGGGGGGGGGGGGGGGGGGGGGGACTTCTTTGACTGAATAGGAACCACTTCAGCAACTCTCTGGTATGAGGTCAACACTCACTCAAGATAGGCAACACTCCAAGAGTTTGTCGTGATATCAATTAAAAAAAAAAGATAACAATCAGACATTAGTGGTTTTGTTGCACTAGTTTAAAAAAAAAAAAAAAAAAAAAAAAGCACTACAACCTCCTTTCAACTATGAAAAATTGCTGGCTGTGTGGTTATTGCACTGATTGCAAGTAGTTGCTATAACCAAGTGGTCATGAAGGGGTTGAGGGCGCATCACCTTCAGACTCTGGGTGACCGCTTTTGAACAAGTCAACTGCACAGGTAGCCTGGTGGGAGGCTACCTGTCTCCAAATGATCACAGTCTGACTTGGACTGACTGCAGACCTTCCCAGACAGATTGGTGAAGGTTTGCAGACATTTTCTGTCTAATGTATAGAAATAGACAGATTGGTAAGACATTGCAATCAATCTGAATCAGTCTACACCACTGAGTGCAGCTCATCTCAAGAGGTTGCCAATTGGTCTAGTTGTAGTGCCTACATAAAAGCAAGGACACTGAGTGCCCGTGTCATTTTGCAGTTAAATTGACATCCTGCAGCAACGTTGGGAATTTCAGTGTCAGATCTGTGAGGTTTGGGCTGGACTCTAAGTTTAATCTGAATTTCTGTGTATGTAGACAGCAACAGATTGGCAACAGACGGCAACAGATTTGTGATTTTCCAGGTTTATCACAGTTAATCGCTGTATTATCACAAACAGATTTCATGTAATTGCCAACTTGACCCAATTCAGTCACAGGCTGGTGGCAAACTGATTCCATCTTATTGCCATTTTATCACCGTCTTGATGCACCAAAGTCACTTTGAAGACGGCAGCTGACTGAGCGGTTGCAGACCTGGTCCCCGTCTTCAAAGCAACCATTTCAAAAGCAATGGGATTGCAAATTCACTGCACAGAGTCCCAGTCACAGAGGTCAAGCTGTGGTCTCTGACCACAGGTTTTTTTTTTTTTTGTACTCAGGCTTTGATCTTGATGCTGGATTTAGGTTTAAGACCTGTGGATGTGTAGCTGTAGCTGCATATATTTGCAAAGAGCATAGACTCTGAGGCATCTATTTTTGTGACTTGACATGAATTTTGTCATCCATTGCAATAAACAGCACATGGATGTGTGCGATAGCTTGTCTGTGTATGTGCAGCAGTCCAGACAAACCAGGAACTCAGACTGATTCACTTACTTTTCTCCTGGCCTGCGGCTGTTTGCTGCTGCCTCTGCACATACAGGCAAGTGTCTGACTCTGGATAGCTGCAAAGTTTTCTCTTAAATAAAGTTTCAGCTTGAGCAGATGTGTTGTTGCTCACTGAAGTGAATTTGCATTTTCACTTTGTATACGTCCATACTGTACCACCTCTTTCACTTCACATTGTATCTGAATGCAAAGAACACATTCTAGCAGCCCAGGGTGCAACTGCGAGGCAGGATTCACACTTTGTCACTGTTGTGGAGATAAGAGGAGCCAAACCTGTTACAAAGCGAACAGGTTTTCTCTCTGCATGGGCAGATAGAAATCCCAGAGCAGCTGGGAGCAGAGTGATTACAGGCTGCTTTGAGCAGCGAGCAGAAATTGCTGCAGCTCCTCTCCACGCACATACTCTTTTCGCTTTATGTAGACTTGGGACTCGAGCAAGGTTATCCAGGTCACACCTTTGGCAGATCCCTGCTCATTCATTTTCACCTACATTTTTTTAACTGTCCTCAAGATCTGAAAGAGTTTAAGCCCTCTCCTCTAACCTGTAAGGCTCTTTAGCAGAGTGAATGTTACACTGGTGGCATTAGGAAGGTCCTTTGAAGGACACACTCAAAAACTCGTGAGTTCAGTAAAATAAAACATAACGTGTAGGAAAAACTTTCTGATTTTGTAAAATTAACAATAGCGACTAGTGTACGCCTCTCGGTTGTATCATTTAAATAAACTCACATCCTCTTGCTTTTGTTGATTGCGTTTTGTTGGGAGGTTCTAACAACTCTCCTAATATACTTCACCCTGAAAAAGCATGCAGTCTGATCGTCGTGTGATCATTTATTTAAATTTTCCTATCTGCTACACCACTCTCACTCATGGGACTGCAATATAGTTACTGCTTTCAGATGCATTAGTAAGCAAATCAGATTTTTTTTTTTTTCTTTTCATGTCTTGGTGCAACATTTTTTATAGCTAGGAACATGATTTAAACACTTGTGGTAGCCTCCAGAGGAAATTGGAATAGTATTGAATAATATAACATGCTGACTTATTATTTAGTTAAATGAAATTGAGGTGCTAGTGCTCAATGACTTTTTGCAAGGTTTTAATGTAAAAACCCAGCAGAGCAGGCTCACACTTTGCAAAAGACAACCTTATGGAAAACATATTTTACTCAGCATGGGATGATGCAAAAACAGGTTTTTATTTCTCTCCCCTCTGTATCCCTCACCATAGTTGATTAATACTGCTAAATATTAATATAATATTAAATGCTGCTTGATTAATAACACCACATCTTGCTGACCTGCACATTCTGATTTTATGCTCCCTGCACTACATGGCTCTGTGTATATGCATGTGTGTGTGTGTGTGTGTTTTCAATAGTGTTGAGAGCATTAAAGTGTGAAAACATTTCTAAATTGCTCTTAAATTGCCCTGGGACAGGTTAGGTGAATAAATGCCCTGCAGAGCTGATGGAAGGAGCACCACTCATCCATGGTGGAAACACTCACATAGGTAAACACAAAATGATTTTTTATGTATACATATGCACACTCTGCTTTCCCCATCTCAGCCACACTGATCAGTCTTTTCTGATCCTCCTCCTCCCCCTGCCTGCTTCTTTTTGATGCTCATAACTTCATTCTTCTTCTCCTCCTTCTCTCTTTCTCCCTTCACTGTGAAAGAGGAGAACCTGATTTCTTCCACTTACTCTCTCTTCACCCCACCCCCCCACCCCCCTTTTTTTATCAGTCTCCCTACCCAGTCAGGTTTAATCCTGTTAGTTACGGTGGATATATGCGGTCCTGCTCACTCTGTTTGACTATTCCAGAGAGACATTCCCCAGAGCGACCCTATAGATTCAGTTGCACACTCAGTTTGAACATACTTCTGTGGTGAAACATTTTATGCATAGATGGATTTGCTCATTTTTACTAGTCAGTGTTTAAAATGAAGTTTTAATGAACTACTGAAGAAACTTTAAGTACATTACATATTTTGTAGTGTATATGGTGGGTGTTTTTTAATAATAAAAAAAAAAAGACCTTACTATTTTTGGTGGTGTCTTTTGTGCATGAAGTGAAATGCTTAATAAGCATAAAAATGACTGCAGTCTCACATGGTCCTGAAGTTATCTTAAAGGTACAGTGTGTAAAACCTCACCACTAGACGTCAGTAGATGATCAACTGGCGGATTGCACTCAACTGAATTCTGTTTTCCTACCACTCCCAATTTAGGTGCATGATCCTAGCTACACTCGCCACTGCAGGACAAACATGTTTTAGTCAGCCAGGAGAGATGAAAAACATTCAATGAGTCATTCGATGAGTCAGTGAAGCTCACTTCTGACCAATGACAGTGATACTGAGGTGAGTTGTTCAGGATATCCTGAACTTTTCTGTCAGCAAGCGCTGCTGTTTTTTCTGCTATTAGCTGCTGTTAGTGAACCTTTCTTAGCTGACATAACCAGCTGTTGTTGTTTAGCCAGCTCATTGTCAGCTGTCCCAAGATGGGCGGGTTGCATGTTTAATCTGTTTATCTGTAATGGTGACAATATCGGAAATAATTAAGTACGTTTATGCAAATTTTCATGTGTTAGAGCCCTGACTTCAGTTCAGGAGATGAGGCTTGAGGTGAAGAGGAGGAGGATGGCATTTTATCCAGATGTCGGTTGGGTTGTCTTTGTGTTTTCACTTCTTTGGTGAAGGAGACCCCTTCTCTGATGATAAAATCATAGGTATGAGCCTTCATATCTTGAGTCTGAAGGTGCAGACACAAATTAAAATTTGAGTTCTCTACTCCTCCACGTTTGGTGTCCTATGTAGGTGGTTGGTCTCTAACCACATACATGAAAAGACGATGTCCGTCACAGTCACTGAATCCATGATAGCTGGATTCAGTGGATGAATTCTAAGTTTATGAGAATGCATCTATTTGTCATAAGATGTAATTACACACTAATCAATACATTTTTATGAGTACAATACCCCCCTTTTCATATTTGCTGTCTGAGATGTGAACATTTCTCCTTTTCTCTTAGATTCCTGCAGTGTACCAGACCAGTAAAACTAGATTTTGTTTCCTAATTTCATAACCCACCAACATTTAGGAGTGCAAACAATGACAGGACTGTGGACATGATTTATAAATACAATTTAAAACAGCTTTTTGCCATAAACTTACCAATAGTCTTGGTGATAATATGGTCTGGTCCTTATCTCTGTCTGCTCCCTGCTGCTGCTGATGAGAGGCTCTCTGCAGTAAAGTAGGCTTTGGGGGTCTTTGGAGGTCTGTTGTATGAAGGAAATTCAGCTTACCTGGGATATCTTTCTTATTTGGCTTTCCTTACCCTAACACTGATGAGCTGTTATATGCAGGTGGTCATATGAAGGTGGTCATTAACCCAATATGTCAACCCAGGATTTTCCGAACTAGCTCTGAGGCTGTGTTTACTACATTGCACACAAGGGCATGTCTACTGGCAGTGAAATGGCTTATTTTACAAAAGTAAAGCAGAATATAATGTTAGAAAAAACTGGGGAGATTAAAAACATAGTCTAGGACAAATGTAACACAACTGCTTCAGCCAAAGCAGTATGCAAGTGTGTGTGATAGAAAGAAAAGGGCTCTAGAGTATGTTTAGTATTAAAACATGCCTCATGAGTGTTTGTGTGCTTTAAACACTTCCAGTGGTCAGCAAGACTCATTACCTGCACATCAAGGTCTATTTTCGAGGGAACTGGCCAGTCAGGAGGTGGTGGTGTTGTATGTGTTGGTCTCTTATCGCGAACATACGTGTGCAGCATTAGTTCCCATATCCATTTAGAAAGCGAACCACCCTCATGACCCTGAAAAACCAAGGTTGGACTTGAAGTTATCTCGCTAAGCTCCAAGCACTACATCATGGCACAGGCCCCTGATGGAGAAGAGAAGAGGCTGGTCACTTTCAAAGTTTACTAGAAATAAACTCATTGACATTTACAGAGCTAATTGGACCCAGTTTACCACAAGCAGAACAGCTGAAGATGTCACATTCCTGTGCAGTGTTGTTACACACCAGTATGTCTCCAATGATTTCATTCCCCTCCTGAGAACCTCCTGAGATTTTCTCATGAACAGAGAGATCTGTACTATAAAAAGGGATTCTGCGCTTAGTGAGGTAACTTCATGTTTAACTCTGATTCTCCTTGTACCAGGATAGTAACTAATCTGCTCTGAAGCATTCATAAAACAGCTGCTTACTGACCAACCAGTTCTACAGAAAAGTAGCGTCACCACTCCTAGAAGATCCCATGGAGTTCAGTGTGTGGTTCCATGGTGAGCAACAATAAGAGATTCATACCGTCTGCAGCGGCAACACGATTCCTTGCTTGTTGTTTCCTACTGGCCTGAAGAAGTCTTGCTCTGTATGCGTTCTTAGCATAGGACATAATCAACAAACAGACAGCAGTGAAGCTGCTCGCTCACCTGTTTGAATTCTGGGTCTGTCTTTTTAATTTGTTCCTTACTTGCTTCCCAGACTGTTTAACAAGTCCCACACTAATAAACACACTATTGTAATTATAACTAGATTGGCACGAGCCTTTATGATAACGTGGTCATATTGATAAGCCTAATAACTAATACACTCACAGTCAGCTTTTTTTGCCAGCTTTCTTTTGTAGCTTTTGGCAAACGTGTTGCTTTGTGCCTGCACTGTGTGTTGTGCTCTAGATTTTTAAAATGTCCTGCTTTAACTTGTGCCAGAATGATGTGTAAAAGGAAAGGAATAACTCATAATCCAAAAAATACTTATACTACCTCATCTGTCAAACTTGGTGAAGGTAATGCTATGGTATGGGCATGCATAGGTGCCAGTGGAACTGGGTCACCGGTGTTTATTGATGATGTGACTGTGGATAGAAGTAGAGGATGGACTGAGGAGTTCACAGGTCTATGCTCTCTGCTCAGATTTGGCCAAAGTTTCTCAAGGCAAAGAAATGGGATATTCTTCAATGACCAATTTAGTCACCTGACCTCAACCCACCAGAGCACCCTTAAACCCCTTCAACTGAAGCTGAAAGCCTGCACCTCAATTACAGAGATAAAATTGCAAAAGAAAAAAAAAGTGTCTTTGTCCAGATACTTTTGGATCAAAACTGCAGCCAACCTTAAATATTTAAAATGTTAATGTTAAAGAAATGCTCTTCAGTTAAATATACCTGAACTACTGATTTATGTTTTTTAAATCTGGCCTTTTTGTGTGTGTGTGTGTTTTTGCCTTTCCTTCACTCCCACCTGTCTGTTTCTTTAGTTTGCAGTGGAAAGTCTATGTGTGTGTGTGTGCGCGCGTGCACGTGCACAAGTGCGCATTCTGATTAAGGACTTGTCTGTGGGCCCCCCTCGTATTTTAATTAAAGAGCAGATGCACCACCCTTGTCCCGTCTGCCATCCTCTTTTGTACGTGCATGTGTGCGCGCATGCCCGTTTGTCTTATTTTGACCCAGCTTGCCCTCACCATGTGCCACTTTTGAGCTATAGTGTACCCTGAACTGTTAGTGCCGTTCATGTGGAAGATAAATTAGTCAGCAGGAGGGACAAAGGGAGCATCTATGCACAACCAGTTCTTCAAATAGGTTAATAACTGTTCATTAAGTGCTAAGATTAAATCAATTTTTTAAACCAGGTTAGAAAAGAAAGGAACACACACCCTTTCTTACTTTGTACCACCCTTCTGATGGGCTGGTTGGGGGTTGAAATTCATTTAGAATTAAGCAAGAGTCGGACTCAAGAGGTTGGGATTGCACTGGGCAATGTCCTCACAAAGATAGCTAGGCAAACAGCTGTGTGCGTTTGTTTGTGTGCGCACAGGGACAAAAAGCGAGAGAGCTGCTGGATAGAGACCAGATTTTGCAGACAGTAGGAGAGCTAATTCTCAGCAGTTGCCTCCTATTGCATCAGCTGACAGTCAACAGATGGAATCGGCTATGAAACTCACTAATAACTTTATTGAACAATGTGTTGGATGCAGACACACAAAACAGATGTTTGTTTACTGGAAGCTAAAAAGAAAGCCTCGAGGGAATTCATAGCTATCAATCTGTATTATATGTCTTCTATTACCACTGTCCTTATTTCTGCCAGTGGTTGATTTTTGATGTATGAAACATATTACACCAA
The DNA here is from genome assembly GCF_007364275.1 of Archocentrus centrarchus. Lineage (NCBI taxonomy): Eukaryota > Metazoa > Chordata > Actinopteri > Cichliformes > Cichlidae > Archocentrus > Archocentrus centrarchus. The sequence goes on along the minus strand of NC_044361.1, from coordinate 17,496,082 downwards.
ATGTTATGAGAATCTGACCACCATTGTTATTAACCATTAACAATAAAAAAAGATCCAAGATTAGAATCCAGCTTTTGTTGAATATACAGAAAAATTGTCCCAACTACATGTGATAATAGGTTACAATGATCTTTAGTAGAATATAATAAATATTAAGGCTTTTACAGCTGCAAACTATTCTCCGTGAAACAGTGTAAATTCACACAGTGACAACGTGTGTGCAAATTGACATTTAAAAGCTACAATTCTATAGCCACGAATAAGACTTTAGCATACAGCGAGGGTTACACTGCATAACCTTTGTATTTTTCCTTCTTCCAGTAATCAATGTTTTATTGTGTCTGGCTTTTGTTGTGTTTTGATACTTCCTGACAAGTGAACAAGATAAATTCCTCTGCTTTTTTGTTATTAATAAATACTACACATTTTCACCGTTTCCCCTGTGATGAAAACACTAATACAGTACCTTCCAAACATTCTTAACAGAAGCTGTTTGACAGACAAAGCAGCTTTATTAGAAAAGTTCAGGGTGCAGCTCCATGCAAGCTTACCGAGTCAAGGCTGCCTCTTCTTGCTTGCCTCTATTCATCTGGTCTTTCAATGTGCCATTTATCTCTTGCCATGAACATTTTAATTTCTGTGTTGTGTCAGAAACAGAGAATGAATGGAATAAATGGCACTGGTTTTTCAAATGTGTTTGTGTCTAAGAGCCTATTGGGTGATGGGGAGAGCAGAACAGTAATTGAAATGTTTTGGTACGTGAAGACCTTTTTTACAAATGTGCTGCATTTTCCCTACAGTCTCTCTCTCTCTCTCTCTCCCTCCCGTGTTGCTACCCAGAGATTTGGCAAGTCACTCAACTCAGGATCTAAGTGTGTGTTGCCAGGGCATTACAACATCTCTAATTCCCTCAGCCAACCCAATCACAGTAATGAATATCGCTCTTTTTTTTCCCCCCAGTAGTTTTTTTGTATAACACAGACATAGTGTGTAGCAAACAAGTGATGATTTTAGTAAACCAGATGTAAAATCATACAGTAATCCCTGAAGATGGGGAACAATTATGCTTTTTTTAATGAAAAGTTGTGCTTGCATTTGCAGGTGTAAAGGTGTAAGTTAATCATTTTGTTTTCTGTACAAGCTTTGATCTCTCTCTTTCAATCAGACCCGCAAATACCTCCTCGCTCACACACACACACACACACACACACACACACACACACACACACACACACACACACACACACTATGGTGTAAATACTCTCCCCCCTCTCTGCTTCTTTCTGCTCTTTCTCCTATGGATCTTTTGATGTCTGCTGTGCTGTGGATCAATGGACTGACTTTCTTCTCTGCTGGACTCAACACACATCTGTTGTCAAAACAGGGCCAGTGGCAGGTCTGCCGGGAATGCACACACATGCACGCATGCACACACAAACATACACACACACACACACACACACACACACACACACACACACACACACACACACACACACACACACACACACACACACACACACACACACACACACGAAAGATGCTGACTGGAAACTACATTGTGATATATTGACAAGATAGGATTCTGCTGAAAGAGCCCTGACCTCCTGAAAACCAATATGACTCTCAGATTGACCTCAGGGGAAGAGATCTGATTTGATTTATTGACATTCTGACTTTGGGAAATTATTTTGTTACCAAAATAGCATATGCAAAGTGTATATACACTGAAATGATTGAAACCTACTGCTTATTTCAGAGTTGCAAATATCTTTAAATGATAAGTGCTGCTAAAATTTGAAAGAAGCACAGGTAATTATCAGTGTTTAGAGTTTGTATCAGTGCTTGCATTAACTCACAACACTTTCACTTAATAAGAGTTAATATATTGTGCCCTCTGTGTGTTAATTGTTTGTTATAGTGAGTGCTACCTAACATGCACTGTTCATGCATAATATTACATATACAGAAAATGGCAGTGATTTTAACTGGGCCTGCAGCACGAAATCAACTACAAAGCAAGTTATTAACATGTATGCATGTTAATGTGTTTAATGAATGACATATAAAGCACATATGGTAAAAGGTGAGCTAAATGCAGATACATAAAGACATACTTTGCACAGCAGATCAACAAGATACAGAATTCTGTATGAATGCATGAATGTATGTGGGCATAATTGTAGCATACATCTGAAATTAATATTTCTTTCTGTATTATGTTTGCAGTGAAAATGACTGCTTGCCTTTTATTTCTTTTCTGTGTGTCAGAGGTTGCATAACAAATTGTTTCAACAGCTATGCAACCATTACAGAATCCCCTGCTTTGAGTGGCCTGCCCGCAGGCTCCCAGACTGTGCAGCCCAAGAAAATTGGATATAAAATGTGCTTTTGGACCCTCTAACCACATTACTGAGTTGAATCATAAGCATAGAGAGTGCCTCTGATATTCGCAGAAGTATATTTGACAATATTGTTACAGAGCTTGTTATTCAGCCAAGCGCATAATGGAGCTGCTTTTGGGTACACTGTTATTTGAAAACTGAAGCAGTTTGGTCTTTGGCAGAGGAAGAGACTCATTATTGCACCGCTGGCAGTCAGTCACACCTTGGACATGAATGTTTCTTTTGATTCCATGATACACACATTACATTAGCTGTCAAAAGAGATGCAATTGAGCAAAGGAATATTGCCTGTAAACAGCATGGGATGCAATATTTGTAAATATGACAAAGAACAAACCGTGAACACATAATATTCATTACAGCAACTGCTTTGATCCCTGCTTCACTGCCTGATTTGTTTGGCAGAAAAGTGTAAAACCATGAATGTTCTTTTAGGCGGTCTAACCCTTTCATTAATAACTGTTTTCTGCTTTGGTTAACTTTAGAGAGGAAGATCTCGAGCAAAACTGGCTGCACCTGCTCCTTTTTTTTGTTGTTGTTGTCTTTTTTAAAGGAAGTAGTTTATGAGTAGAAAACCGCAAAATGAGCCGTCTTTGTTCATCTTCTGTAATGCGAATCAGGTGACTGTTAATCCGATGGCAAATGCTGGCCGGGCAGATGTTTGGTTTTGCAGATGATATGTTTGGTAGGTACATGTATGGTAAGTTTAAAAGTGTGTTTACCCAGTGAAATCAGCATTCAGAGCCACACTGAGGAGACCGTTTGAATTTGAAAGCATCAAGGGAGTGGAAGTAAGCGATAAGCTTCTCCATATTTGAAGATTCACTTGTTTATTTGACGACGCCTGCATGGTAGATTGCACACAGTTTGCATGATTGACTACCAATTGCCAAACAACATGGCAGTCTTTGTCTTAGGATTCTTTATAGCAGGAGCAACTGGGGGACTATCAGTTTCAGGTGGGCTTGTACTTGTGCTCCTTAACCCCCCCCCCCCCCCACACACACACACACACACACACACACACCAAAAAAAAAAAAAGCATACAGCTAAAGTAGATATAGTCTTGTCTACTATTTCTCATTTATTCCTGTCATGGTGAAATACGTAACATTTTCACAGGAGTGTTACAGAACCGGCACAAAACATATTGCTTCTGTGTGCCTTTCACAGTCGCTGGAAGATTTTTGACATATTTAAAAAAAAAAAAAATGTCACATAATATCTGTTAGCTGTTTCAGACACCTCATAGCTACCTTAAGCATAATGATATTTTTGCCAGGATATAAAACCTTTATGATCTCTGGTTTGACATTATTCAGTTAGAAGCTCTGAGTAGGTCAAAAATGTGTCTAAATGCATGACTTTGAATGACAAGTGCAAACATATCCTGCAAACAGCCCTATTTCTGCATTCCTTTTCATCTGCTCCCCTCTTGCTCTACATATTTCTTTAAAATGTGCTGTCACTCTTTTAATTGCCGCCCTTATTTGAGATGAAAAAAATAAAAAATGACACAATTTGTACTTTTTGACATGATCCATCTGGTTCCACTTTTTTCGGGGCAGTCATATCCTTTTCAAACATTGACATTTAGCCCTGTTAATTTTACTGAGTGAATGACATCGTTCCCCTCTTTTTGTTGCACTACATTGTGGACTTCATTATGTCATTTAGCTGGAAAAACCAGGACTAATTTTATATATGCCGAATGTCAGTCAGAAAACCTATAAAAACATAGTTGCCCTTGATCAGAGTGACAATAACCCATAGAAAGACTAGAGAAACTGCAAAGGAAAACAAGAGATCAACTTTACCAGAAGAATTTGGGGACTGTTCACATGTAATTCTTGCATTTGCAGCAAGTGAACTAATCCATGCGGTCTGACCACTGACTGTCAAAACCTCAAAAAGCATTTTGCTTGATTAAAGCACGTAAGTGGGGGAAAAAAATACTTCAAAGTGTTGTGGATGTTATTGTGCGTATGAAAGACATTTTGTCTTGCTGATGCCAAGAACGCTCATACATTTACATCAGAGTAGGTGATCAAATTTGATGCCTTGCTGGAGAAACCTCAAAACAGTTGTTTTGCAAAATGATATTCATGAAAAGCAGTGGAAAACCAGAGTTGCACTTGATCAGAGTAATAATGACCCTGCAGGCAGAGCAGAGCAATTAAAGGAGAGTCCAGGGGAGAGATGAGAACTATTAACAGCCACAGAGGACCTTCTCTCTCCCCATTTCTGTCTTACTCTCACTGAACCGAGGCTAGCAAAGCTATACACTGATGAAAACATTGCTGGAAATACTGAAAAAGCACTAATTAAAGGGGGATGGGGTGGGGTGGGTGGGTTGTGGGGGAGCTAAAGAGGAGAAAGAGATGAAGATCCTCTGAGCTTCAGAGGCATTTCCTGTCCAATTTAATATGTTGCATCAGTTATTTTTGAACTGCTGTTTCTTGCATAAAATTTTACATTCCACAGGGTTCGCTGCCTGACCCCAGTCCAAGTCACGCACACTACAGTGGAATAGGAAACTTGGCAGGAATATAACTGTGTAGGATGTTCTCAAAATGCCTCATAGTCACTGGTATAATGACCATGGGTGCTATGTTTCTGTGAGCTAATATCTTATTACGATTAATGAGTGGATTTCTCGCTGCTGAGAAAATACCAATTAATCGTTTTATTTGGCATGAATTTGTCTGGAGAGACTGTATTGACCACTGTAACAACCAGAACAGTCATTTAAACATTAAAACAAATGTTTTGCCTTGACCATATGAAGCCTGACATTAAATATGTCAAATAGAATTGAGAGAAAAAAGTAAAACTGGATGAAACGCTGAATGTTTATGCATTGACAAACATCTTTATTGATCCCACTAGGGGAAAATTAACTTGTTGAGCAGCAGGGTATTTCAAGTAATTTACAGAAGTAGAGATGATGCTAAAGACTACAGGAATGGCACTATAAATAGGAATGGTAAAGAATAAATACAAATATACAGTAACAATAATATTAAAAAATAAGAGATAACAAGAAAAACTAATAATAAATAACAGAAATAATTATTATTTAGAAATATTTAATATTTATTTATATATCTTATATACAGAAAAGCAGGTGCTTTGTGCAATGAAGGAAAAATATTGCAGTGAAAACAAGACAACATTTGTGCAATAAGCAGGCATTGGGGCGAGTGTAGGTTTGTGTGCATAGTATGTATGAGTATGTATGTTTGTGTATATGTAAGGTGCCATGATAATGTTTTAAGTTCAGTCCAGTCAGATGTCCTCAGAATTTGTCAGGTGTGTGTGTGTGTGTGTGTCTGGGATGTGGGTGAGTTATACAGTTGAGTTATACGGTTCTGAGTATCAATTGCTAAATTTACTTTTAAGCTTGTCTCCTGTGTTGTGAAGGGGGTGGGAGGCATTGCTCATGATGGCTTTCAGTTCTGTCAGCATGCTGTCCTCAGCCACCACCTCCAGAGTGGCGAGCTTTGAGCCGACAGCACACTCAGCCTTCCTGATGTGTTTGTTTAGTCTGTTTGCATCCTTTGCCTTGGTGCCGGCACACCAGCACACCACAGCAAAAAAGATGATGCTTGCCACAACAGAGTCATAAAACATCTGCGGTATCTTATTGCAGACCTTGAATGATCTGAGCCTTCTCAGTAATGGTGACTCAGACCCTTCTTGTACCCTGCCTCCGTGTGGGCAGACCATTCCAATTTATTGTCCAGCCTTATCTCTGGGTATTTATAGCTGGACACTGTCTCCACAGTAGTTCCTCGGATGCAGACAAGCAAGAGTGGTGGCTTTTTCTTTCTGAAGTCCACCAGCACTTCTTTAGTGTTGAATGCACTGGAGAAGTCGAAGAACATGATGCGGACTGTGGGGTTTGGTTTGCCCAGGCAGGAGAATGCCTTCTGCAGCAGATATATAATTGCATTGTCCACACCCACCCATGGCTGGTATGCAAACTGCAGGGGGTCTGTGCAGACCAGTGGTCTTAGATGATCTAGGACCAGTCTCTCCATAACCTTCGTGATATGAGAGGTCAGTGCTATTGGTCTGTAATCATTCAGTGCCACTGGATAGCTCTTCTTGGGCACTGGGACCAGGCAAGATATTTTCCATAGCAGTGGGACTCTCTGGACTTTCAGGCTCATGTTGAAGAGGTTGAAGAACTCCACTGTCATGTCTGCGGTGTGAGAGGTGGAGATGGACCCAAAATGCAGGACTCCGGATAAAGATGTAACTAAAAAGGTGTTAATGAGAAGGGAAACAAAGAAATACAAAAATCCTTCTGAGAAGTCGGATGAAGAGTAGACAACCAAAAACAAAGCAAAGGAGACAAAACCACACAGACACGGCAACATCAACGATGTGACAACAAGCAGAGAAAACACAGGACTTAAATACAGCACGGGATAACGAGGGAAAGTGGAAACAGCAGGTAACACAGCTGAACACAATGACACTGACGAGACAAGAGGAAGCAAAACCAAATACACTACACAAGAAACAAGACATACCAAAGTAAAACAGGAAGTGGGACAAGGGCACAGAGACGACGAAGACTTGACACCAAACATAACAAGAAATGAACCACAGACCAAAACAAAAGAACAAGAAAACACTGGGCCATCAGCCCAGGACCATGACATCCACACAGTTGACTGGCACACTTCTTCAGCACCAAGGGACTGATGTTGTCCACTTTACAAGTATGCACGGCATATGGCTTTTAAAAAAATGTCTGCTTGGTTACTCACCTCTACTTATGACATTTGATTTATAGCTTTTCATAAAGTGTGTCATACCAGTTATACTAAGTTTTTGCCCTGTCCCTGGAAAAATGATGATTTTCTGTTTTTCTCCTCTCGTTCCGTTTTACCTACTGACTTCTGCAGAGAGATCTGCAGCTTGTTTCAGTGACAAACAAGATCAATAAACATATACTGTAAATGTCCAGAACTCCACTTGACGCATCTTAGACAAAAGTTTGGTCTTGACTCTGATTATATATATTATGTATATTGTAAAAAAAATTACCAAATGCAGAATAATAATGATTTAGTGGCCAACCCAACAGCAGACCAGCTGGTGTGCTTACCACATAGTTATTGTTGCCCTCAGCAGCAAGGCACTGGTTGGATACCAGTTCATTCACTGAGTTCTCTTGTTTATATTTTCTGTTTCTTTCTACTACTCTTACTAATAAAGACATGAAAATCACAAAAAAATAAATATTATAAAAAGGGAAAATATTTTAACATTCAGTTATTGCTCAAACAATTTGATTTCAATGGTTATAAATATTCTTATCAAGGAAATCCTATCTACAATATTAACGAGGACGTTGGCATTGCATTTGAATTCCTGTCCCGGCTGAGGTTTCACGTGGAAAATGACCATTCCTTCTAATATAAATTTCCAACAGTGGTTCCACAGGTCAGTGCAGTTAGCTCAGAAAACTGAAGGAGGTGTGAAAAAGGTTACCTTAACAGGGTCAAGCATCAGCTCTATTTAAAATGTCACTGATACATTGAGGACATATTCCAAGAGTGTGCGCTTGTGTGGGTTGGCTCCTGAGCAACCACGGCAGTGGTAGAGATGAGCTATCGTGGCCTAGCCTTAAAGTCACATTTAATTGGTGTATTCCCACAAGTAAATAAAAAGGTGACATTTTCTCTTTGGTGGCTGGGATGGAATGCTAAAAACCGATGGGCCGAGGTCCCCGAAATGTCAAGGAGGAATAATTTCCATCACATACTCTGTCAGCTTTTGTACCTTGCCCCTGCTCTGCTTTGGGAGACTTGAAAAGGTCATCAACACGTTTGACTTATTTTATGTCAACATTTGGCTGAGAATCAATGACAGCTTTTCGTGATCAAAGATAAGTAGGCCATTGCTAAATTTTGTCCCGTGCTTTTACTTTTCTGTTTGATACAGTGATACATTAAGGCTTAGATGTCAGATTCTACCTCCTCCTTGCATCATCCATGGTTAGGTGGTTCTCTCACTCGCTTCTCACTCACTCACTCACACTCACTAACACACAATATACACAGACCGAAAGCCCCCCTGGCACAGTAAACAACTTTAAGCGCCCTGGAAAACAAACAGATAAAAGCACGCCTTTGACATGAAAACATGACAATTTACCCCTAAGAACCTCTCAGAAAAATAAAATCCTGAGAGAGAGATAAAGGCTTTGCTGACAAGAACAGACACCATTGACTGAATCCATGTTATTTATCATCTGGCATAGCTCTGTGGCCGGCTTTAGGCCAATGCGCTGTGAATTACCTGCTGCAACATCAAACCGTTCTCATGTAACCATTCAGCTATTCTAGACCTCAAAGCGTCTTAACAGAAGAAGCACATTTGTCCATTGGCTCACAGTGAAATGATTTCAGAACCCAAGACTACAGATCTATAAACTCTTCCTTCTTCTTCCCTACATTTGTCTCACTCACTCGCTCTCTGTCCCTCTCTGTCTTTAAATGGCATATTAGCCCAATGCTAATCAAATCCAGAGCGATCAAGTTTGATGCATTCATTGACAAGGATTTGTCAGCACGCTCAAAAAAAAAAAGGACTTAGCATTCATAATAGCGCAGAAGAAACACCTCTCCCCCTAAACCCTTCCTTGTTTTAGGATTTATGACTTACAGTTATGTAGGCTGAAGCATAAAATGGAGGTTTTCTCAACCTTTGATGTCAGCATTGTGGAGGTTGATAATCTATGCGGGTTGCAGCAGTATACTTTGGTAATAGTATGTACATGAACTACACTCAATCCCCTTACAAAATGGAAGAGGTGTTTTATTTTTTCCATTTGAGCTGACTGGCCAGCGTATTCCATGATGTAATAGACTCATCAAAACAATTTGGACTTTCATTTGGACAATAAAACACGGTGCAGGATTAGGATGTAACTGCCAATGGAAAAATGCCTGGACTAAACAAGAGATTAAGAAAAACAAAAGCGCGATCACAAAACTTGGGAAAGGAATTGTGTCACTGTAAGCACTTTGCAGCAATGCAAATTTTTTTTTTTTTTTTTTTTTTTAATCCCAAACGCCACAAAGCACCGTGAAATTACAGAAAACATTTGTGGAGGATTTTTAGGAAAACGGTTGTAAAGACACAACCAAGTCATGGCTTAAGTCAAACTCCGTCAGTGCTGCGAGGCAAAGCAAACAAACCAATTAGGGAAGCCTTCTCAGCAGTTCCTGATATTTAAAAGTAATAAACAATCAGGCAGATAGACAGCCCCCAAATTAGACACACACACTAGAGGTCTATTATCTCATCTCATATTTAACAAGCAAGTGCTTGATTAACAAACAAGGGGCTTAACAAGCCCTGATTGTTTAACGATGAGTTGCATTAGGAGATGATTTTGACGAGGATGATTTTATTCCAAACTGGAGGGGACGGTGTGGATGCCTTCAAAAGACCACCATGACATTTGCAGTAGTGAAAGGTGCGCTGTTTTGAAATCTCAAATCTCATGTCAAGACAAAAATCATTTTATTCAAGGACTAACGCATCAGCGAACTCAAGGCAGAAGTGTTTTTTTTTAATACTCTGCACAGAAACACAGCAGGACCATTTTTTTAATGAACACAGTTCAGCTGATCACGCCGCTTGGCCAGAATGGAATCTGCGTACTGTATATGTAAATTTAAAGTACTCTAAATTTAATTGTAAGGTTAAAGCCTTGAGTGAAAAGTGATGACAATTAGTTGCAATATGTTCACCCGGCAACATTTTGCTGATCATACTGTTGCAGATGATTTAATTCATGCCCTCACACACTCATTCTCACACTGCATATGTGCTAGCAAATTCAAATTTGAATGTGTGCTGTCCCTTTGCATATATTTTTAAGTACATGCTGGAGCTTTGGATGCATTGTAAATGAGATGTTATGAAGTGGAGCGATGCAGTTAAAGCAGCGCACGCACACACACACACACACACACACACACACACACAACACACCACACACACCCACACACACACACACACACACACACACACACACACACACAGTGGCTGAGCATTATAAAGTGGGATCTCTTCCTAAAGCAAACTGTTACAACTGACATAAACTGAGCATGAAGACTCCAGTCACTGTAGGGCACTTGCATTCAAGGGTAGCTTCTGAAGCTCCTCTATAGTCTTTTCTTCTTTTGTTCAGCTGTTTACCATCAAACAGACCACTCACTGATGGGATGGGCAGAAAGAAAGGGATGCCTTAAGGCATTTCAACCGTTCTTGTCTCCTTCATGAATGTCAGCCATTTTGAAATAGCCGAGATAAACCCCGTTTTTATGATTGAAAAGCTCTAAAACATGGATGGGTCTTTAATGGCAAATACTGCTTAATAACATAGTGATTCCAAGAAAGGCTCATTTAGTCGTGCTTGCGTTGACAAGCACTTGAATGATTAGTCAAGTGCTCCCTGTGTCTCCAGTATGCCCTGTCCTTTTAAATCCGCCCAATTGCAAATGCAGCTGTCACTTAAATGACAATTAAATACATTGCTACAACTGCATTGGCGCACCACCACAAATCCAGATCGCAGGCCTTCTCGACGGCCCAGTGGTGCTCTCGCAGTGTCATGCTTTTTGTTTCGCTGTCAACAAAAGCATGAAGATATAGCAAACCGAACAAATACAGGAGAAGAAGAAAGTGGCATGTGATGGGTTGTAGGAGTTATGACTTACTGCTCTGCTGCTACAAATTCATCATGTTTGTGACAAGCGGAGGATGATGATTTTAATTGCTACAACCTTCAGTGGCACCGAAGCCTGGCCTTGAGGGACCTGGTATGTATGCCTGCCGTTATATGCATGTGCTGATGTGAGAATATGTACTGCAGTGTATCAAAATGTGTGCATCCGTGAATGTGCTTGAACTTGCAGCTCTAATGTAATCAGTATAATTGCAGAAGAAGTGGTTGTGACGTGGGTCTCCGGCTCTCAGTGAAGCAGGGCAAAGGGATATTACAGTGTTAATTAGTAGCTGCAGATACATGAAGGTCTCCTCCATTTGTGGCATAATCTTATGTGACTGACCTGAGAACGTATAGCAAATGAATCAAACCCTTTTGTTTCCAAAATCAAACTTTAACATCAAAGAATTCCTCTCACTTTTAATAAAATCCTTAAGATGTCCATAAGCTGTTTAGGTTTCCAAATAGTACTCCGCAAAAGTCCTATTCATTTCCCAAAGTAATATTTTTAGAAAGAGCAGCAAGAAAGATCCTGGTTCCAACCTCTGTGTTGGCTGGGACCTTCTGTGTTCTCCCTGTGCCTGCATGGTTTTCACCAGGTATTCCAGCTCCTCCCACAGTCCAAAGAAATGCACTTTAGGTTCACTGGTGAGTCTAAATAAGCCATAGTCGTGCATGTGAGAGTACCTGTCTCTCCATGCTAGCACCGTCCAGGATGCCTCTCGCCCAAATTCAGCTGGAATAGGCTCCGGCACCCATGTGACTCTAAACTGGATAAGTGGTGAAGAAAATGGATGCATGGGTGGAAGTGAATCAAATACACTGCTACATAATGATCTGACTCTGTACGGAAACTGTACCTGCCATAGTCACTATTCTTCTCTCCTTCACTGCCACAGCTTTCCTCTCACCACACATTAGGGCCCCTCGCTAATGACACCCATTCTCTCTCTCTCTGTCTCTCTCGCTCCTTCACACACTACACGCACTCCCTCACACATATACTCACACACATGCTCTGGCCCCCTTTCCTAATGAAACCAGCCTCAAACACATTGCATCTTTCTAAATTAGCTTGATTATTTCAGGCTTATTAGCATAAGTGTATGGAAATAAATTGGCTATAGTCGTGTGGTGGCTTCAAGGTGTTTTTTCATGTGATGTGCGGGCTGCATTTGATGATTCCTTACAAGATGTGTTCCTCTTGTGTCGTGTAAAGTCAAAGTGTTTTAGATCTGAAAATGCTTAAAAGGACCTGCAAATCTGATAGACACTTTATTCAATTGTAGCCATTATTAATTGAAATGTGAGCTGAAGTTAAGTCATAGGAAACTGATTAATAGGATCAAATATCCAAGCATTGGACCTGTTAAAGAACTTGGGATTGAATTTGTTTCTACCAGCAATGTGGTCCTTGAGTTAAAGGAAAAACTTAAAAAGTTAACTAAGCTAGTCAGCAAACTCAGTAAATAGTTCTAATTTCATTATCTTGCAGGGGAAAAAAATTGAGCCACTGAATAGGAAATAAATGTACTAATTTATTTTAATGTATTTAGAATTAAGAGGCAGTCTGTGTCATCTTCCTTCATCCTTGCCCATGATGCCCTCTGGTTTTACTGATCTACAGTAATAGGGGCCTGAAATCGCTCCTACAATAATAACCCAGCCATGGATATTAATTAATATGTTGAAAGTACTCTCTCTGATTCTAACCCCCGACCACCATCACCACAGCTAATGTGAACCCTGCGAACTTCTATTCTGTAATATTCACAAAGGGATGTGGGTGATGAAAGGGAAATATTATATTCAAGTTTAGGGCACTCTAAATTTAAGAATCTAGGGTGCTCACTGGCCATATTAAATAGCCATGTAATTAGAAGTATATTTCTGGGAGGTGCATACATGTTTTAACTCAGTGGTGAAAAATTCATTAAGTTAATGGTGCCATTGCAGAGCCAGAGCATTCAATGTCTTGTTCAAGGAGACATCAACAATGATAGGGTTTGAGATTTAGTAATCTTTGTCGCAAAGCAGTTCACAAAAAAAAAGGCAGGTAGGCTGTATGACAACAATAACCCATCTGGAAGAGTTACACAAGCACCCTTGACATGTGCAGGAAATAGTGGTAAAATAACATTGCAGCAAATCTGCCTTTCATTTTAATGTTCTTGTGAAGAACCTTTTATTGTAAGAGATGTCTTCATACCCAAATGACAAAACTGATTTGATTTTGGATTCAATATTGTACGTGCAAGATATGTGTATATGCCACCTAAGCTATGGTAGAAAAATACCAGTTTTAGTACAAAATTAAATAGCACTTCCTCTGTGTTGTAATCTTCTTTGCTCTGTGTTTCATTAGCCAGTCCGAGGGTGCTTACATGTTCATGCATGGCCCAACTCTCATTATATAAAGAGTCTAGATAGTGACACCTTCTACACAACAATGGAAAAGCAGTATGGCAGTCTGTGGTCTGGACCGTCCAGTATATAAAAGTAATCTCATCCATTTGTTTCTAGTTGCCACATTTTAAAGCCTCATTGTCAGCATTTTTGGTTTTATTTGGAGCCAGAAGTGAGTTTTTAGACCAGAGGGTTGAGTACTTACTTCTTTCTTTCTTTTTAAAAATTTTTTTTTAACACTACTTAACTTAGTTAACAAGTTAAACTGTATGGATGCAATCCACAGACACAGACACCTGCTAAGTTGTGCTTAGTAACAGACTAAGAAAGCACAAAAATTCCACTGACCAAATCTGAAGGACCAATTTTTTTTTTTGGATATTCTGTACCTCACAGCAGGGTATATTATTTGACAGATAATTCCATTCCAACACCATAAACATGGTCCACTTCAGTTAAGACTGGTATTACTGGATGTGAGGCTTAGCAGACAGCGCTCGCCTACAGTCCCTACAGTATGTTGGCACACCAATAAATGTGGCTAAAACTAACTATGCAAAAAAGCGCCCTGCTGTGTGGTGTTTGCATGTTCTCCCCGTGTCTGTGTGGGTTCTCTCTGGGTACTACATTGGCTGTAGGTGTGAATGTGAGCAGGAATGGTTGTGTTGGCCCCGCGATAAGCTGGTGCACCCATCCAGGGTTTACCCTGCCTTTTGCCATATGAGATAAGCAGTTAAGAAAATGGATGGATAGATCTATAGGAATTCACTCTCTTTTGGAGCCAGCCTGAAGAAGGCATTGGAACTGCAGTTTTTTTTCATAGTTCCGCATTAGCTTCATTTTCCAGGACTGGCTACTGCTACTTGGATAAGATAAAGTAAAATGTTAATCTCTAAAGCCCATTCCACACATAAGCAGACATTCCAGGCTCCAGTGAGCCTCGAATGTATTTAACACCAATCAATCAATGGTATCCTTTGGTCCCACTGGTAGCCACCTGTATTGCTCACCTCAAAGTTAAGAAAAGGGGACTTTGAATTGCACTTTGCATTGCAAATGATTAAGGTTATAAGGTCCCTTGGCTGCTGTATCACTACTAATCTCCTCCTGTGTGCACCTTAATGCCACATCAAAGCTCGCTCCCAACCATATTTTTTTTCCAGGTTCCAGTGCAGTGCTGTTCATTCTATAGCTGAATAATAGTTATAATATCGATGACTACTGGTTAATGATATGGCATTCTTCCCCAAAAAGACATTGCATCAAGGGACCAATGTGACTTTTGTTTTCATACCAATTTGTCCAACAGTTAATTTATGTATTTATTTTACAAACACTTTTGTAAAACAATGAACCCAGAGTCGAAGGCACTTAAAGATGTAAATGGGCCAGCACGGCATCACGATACTGAGTCTACATATCTTTTTTTATGACCCAAGGAGATCAACCAAGGTTTGAGACTGAACCCCACCTCTGAACTTAAATTGCTTTAGATCCTCTTCTAATATGGTTTAATGACTCATGAGCGAAGTATCACACTAACACAGTGTTATTATGAACACCAGGAAGGTGAGACAGCCCAGGGCCACTCTGAATATCATTTTCCACTTGCATTAACAAGGAATCTGCACATTCACACAACTGACCCCTGGGAATATACATTTATGGCAGAATATGCATAAGTGTAGCCTCATTCATGGCTTATTGACTCTGCCTCTGCCTCTCACTTCACAAGCAACACATGCTTGAGAAATACCACTGATATCACACGAGCTGGTGCTATACATTGAGGGTAGTGATTATATTTAGTAGTTTGTAGTAGGTTATTGATGAGTCCCACTGTGTAACATTACTTATGAATGAAAAGAAGGCGAAAGGAGCAGATAGAGATGAGAAGAATGTATAGATGTTATAACCTTATCCCTTGAACCATATTTAATCAAAGCTCACGGCTGGAGACTCTTGTTGTCAGAGACGGTTGCTCACAAGATTTTCTAGCACAGTATATGATGAGCTCAATACTCCTGGTACTCGGGGCTGTGATTGATTTCATAGTATACAATAGTGACAGATCAGAGAGTCCAAGATGAGAGCGGTCAGACTTTTGACCTGGATAATGCATTTTTTAATGTAATACAAAAAGTAAAACAGTATAGAGGCACGACAGCCAAAGAGAATAGAGGAAAACTGAAAGACATCCAGAAACATGAGGAAATGGAGGAATGAGAAGACAGGAGGACGGTTGCAAAACTGAAGTAAACATTGCAACAAATTAGCCACTCAAACAATTAGATGTTAGAATCAACTCATTGTGCACATAAGGCACACTCATCCAGAGACGAGCATCTGCGGTCATGCAGCCAGAGACCAGCGCAACCGTTAGGCAATGTGGTTTACGTCTCTTGCCCGAGGACACAATGCAGCGCAGGGACAGGGGCTCGAACCAAGGCAAGCACCTACCCACTGCGCCACTGCCACTAAGATCTAAACACAGTTCAGTTAAATCCCAACCTGTTCTGATTGGTCGCGAGCTTGTATGGATTGTCGTTATTAACAAATAATTCAGAAATGAATCACTGCACACAGTGCACAGTCCTGAATATGACAAACACAACCTCAAACATTACGTGAAATCATTATTTTTTCACTGCTGTTTGAAAAATCAACATTCCCTATGAGCAAACGCTTGGCAACTGTGGGTAGAAAAAAAGAAACAGTCTCTTTTAAGAGAAAGAAACCTCCGGCAGAACCCAGCTCAGGGCCATCTGCCTCAACTGGCTTGAGATGAGGGGAAAGCATAAAGAGAAAAGAAAAAAAAGCAGAGATATGACAAAAAACAATATGACAAGCATCTTCATATAGTATAAAACTAAAAATACCAGACTTGGTATATGTGTTTGCATCTCAAACTTTTTTGTTTCTGTTTGTTTGAAAACACTTACTGCAGCGGGAAATGCCAAAAGGTGGTTTTGAGGACGTTGGTAGGTGTTTATACATTTATGTAAAACATGATACTATCACTGTGGATGACATCAAAATAAAGGGTGAAGGTTTAAAATCGAGTGTTGGTCCTGCACTGCAGTCGCAGGTGGTTTATACACTTCACGAGAAGTCTCTGCCTCTGAAGCTGATTTCAAAGCCGTGGTTCCACTTGCCGTGTAGATCCTTTGGTGCCTTTCAGCCACGGGGGATCTGGATTAGGTTTGTCCCTGCTTAATCTCCAGTACTTTCTGATAGTTTGGGAACACTGGGGATGGTGCAGCATTTCAGTCTCACGGTTAATGTCTGAAAAGCCTGAAACAATCTATAAACACAACCCTCAGACTTTGGCCTTCTTGCCTTGTTCAGCAAGTGAGGAAGAGACAGCAGCAGTGGTTTAACAGACGAGAGAACTACAAAAGCAATGGAGCTGCACGAAGAAGGACAACACAGAAAAAGCTTTATGGCAGTTACATTCTAAAGAAAAATAAACAAGCCCACACCTCCACGCAAACCTGTGGGAAGATGCGACACTGCTAGATATGTGTGAATATAACCAGATATAACACAGACACACACACCTGCAGTTTGATTAAAAACAGAGAGCAGCTAATGTAACATGGCTGCTTCTTTTTTTTTATGTACTGTAGTCTTATTTGTAAAAACGGCCACTGTTTTCTTTTTTTTCTTTTTTTCAAAAACACGAGGACTGATTTGACTGAGTGGGAAATGGCTTCAAAGAACATTTTTACTGAACAATGTTCCTTGAACTAAGGATTCTAGGCCCCTTCAATAAATCACTGATCACAGCCGTTTCCATTGCATTTTGTTTATATGACGCCGACAGGCTGGTGTATGATTTTGGTAAAGTAAAGCAAATCACTTTTAAAAAAGAAGAACAAATATGCAGATAAGCTTGTCATACTGCAAGTTTAGTGTTTGCTTCTGATTGAAAAAAAATAAAGACGGTGGGATCTAATTCCTACTTATGGCCATGATATATAAATATATATATATAAAAAACAGGTCTAAATTAAAACAGGAGCACTGCAACCTCCAGTCTTATGTTTGTAACAGAAACAACAAGGCTGAGCTGAGTACTTAAGACATCTGAAAAAGGTGAGAAGAACAAATTTACACATGAATATGTAAAGCACAAAGACAACAGAACAAAATTAGATGGGCATGAATCAACTTCTGTGTTTTTTTAAGGAAGCTTGATTAAAGATGAGAAAAAAGACTTTTATTGAAGCTTGTGTATATATATATATATATATATATATATATATATATATATATATATATATATATATATACAGAAACTCAGCCTTCTTTAATTAAGTATATCTACATTTAAATTTAAAAATAAACACATCTCTGTTAGACAAATGTCTCCGAAAAAGGTTTTGTTAACAGTTTACATATATAGTGCTCAAAAGTGGTGAGCAGTTGGTGAAGAGCTGGTGAAGTTTTGAACAAATCAAAACCTGATAATTACTCAGTTATCAGCAGCTTCTGATTAATGCTGTGTGTGGGTCCTATAGGTCATAATAACAAGTTACTAGAGACAAAGACCAGAAGACGCCATATTAAGGAATAAACAATCAGCACCTTAAATTCTGTGGAACACAGTAAAAATCTTTGTCTTCATAATTCAGTTTTGATTAGTCACTGTGCTAGAAATTCAAACCTTATGCTAATACCCAGGAAGATATGATACATATGGGTTCTTTTACAGAACCACTTGGTCAGTGTAGCAGTTCCAGTGAGATGCTGTCAACTTCAAGGTAACCCCCAGTGCAACATAATAAAGAAAAGTGGCTTTCACTTCAGCTGCATCTTATTTGTTGTTTGCTATCAAATAGGCAATGAGGATTATCAATGAAAAAAGAATCTCCTACTGTAGTAATATTAACATCAAGTAAAAGCCTCTTTTGTAATTAAGAAGAAGCCTAATCCAAAATCAGTGCAGACCAGAAAGCGATCTGGTCTGCACTGATTCGTCCCAACATTTTTCATTTAGAAAAGGCACCCAAACCACCACGTTCTAACTACTGAAGGCCTCCAAACATGGACTTTAAGCCTAAGCCCAGTTTCAAAAGTTCAAGAATATGAAAGGAGAAAACAATAAGCCCTCTTAGCTTAATTGCTCTCAGTAGGAAGTAAACAGTTATTAACGAATGGCAAGCAGCATGCAGGGATTTCAAACTGGGAGGGAGGTGGTAGGAGAAAGTTGGAGAAAGTGGGCGGGGCATGTCAGGACAGAATGAGAGAGATGAGAAGAGAAAAAAAGCAGAGAGGTGGAGAGAGAGAGAGAAATCATTCCTAGGTGACAAAGCTGCTTTTAGGATTCTTGGCTCTAAAACAATTCTTTCATGCCCCCCCTTATTTTTCTCTCTCTCCTATCCAATGCACCTCCTCCCTCAGAGGAGTCACTTATATTTCCCCTATCTCAGTTTCTCTCTTTTTTCCCCTTTCCTTTAATTTTTTTTTTTTGAATAATTCACTTCAGCAGGGGAGAGTGGTAGTGCATTTATTTTAAGTGTGTTTGCGCTTTAAACAGAATGCTTAATGATTGCCGATGGGAGAGAGACTGAATTAATCCCATTTATGTTGAGACCTTTTAGATGTACTGACACCCGTGGCAGACAAGCAGGGCCTAGGCAGTGTGTGTACATATATGTGTGCATGTCTGTGTGTGTTTATGAAGCATGGGAGCTCACCACGTAGACACAAATATACCATCATATCTGTGGGAAGAACCATCATATCACGCTTTCTGTTTTTGTGTGTGTGTGTGTGAGAGTGAGAGCCAGGATATACCTCCACTCATGATCAAGGAGAGGCCTTTGGGGCATCCCTATACTTGCTCAGTTGATTTGAAAAATCTCCTTATGAAATTCACATTTTTCAGAGTGTATGTATTTCATACTGTTTCTGCATTTCCCAGAATACAGAAAAAGCTTTGAAAATTATTTTATTATATTTGTCCAGCTGAGGCACATATCATTGAATATAACAGCATCTTTTTAAATGGTATTTCTCAGGGGCTTTTACTTTAGGTCTGGGCAAAAAGGAAGAAGTCAAAGGCTTAAAAACATTTAACGGTAATTCCAGACTGGTGGTGGTTTTTACATGCAAAACAACTCAGAACAGAGACACAAAAAACCCAGTGGAGATGGAAAAACAAACATGTTAGATAAAGTTAATGACTTTGAAAGACAAAATACTTTGCCTGTGTGAGTAAATTGTAGAGTTTTGCTTTATTCATTTGTAGTATAGGATTTCAGTTACGTGATTGATATTTTACATGTACTATTTAGTTCAAACATTTTGTCTCCTCTACTGTGAGCACAATAATGCAAAGCTTTCACTGACACTTCCTTGGTTGGCTTTGTGATATTGTTGTTGGTATAGCCCCTCATTTATTTATATTTTGCTAGGAAAATGGGAATGAAACATGCAAACATTCACAGAAAGAGTCTCAAGGCCTCTTGAGACTAACATGACCTGGAGGACTGAGAATCTACGCGTACATTCATGGAAATACAGTATATAATGCAAAGCAGAGTTCACTTCTAACAAATGCATCTCTGTTATTTAGATCACTGTCATGCTGAAAAATGAAGCCGCTACCAGTCAGACATTTTCCAAATGGTACTGCAAAATCTGATGGTACATTTCTGTATTCATAATTCTTTCCACAAGGTTTAGGAGTGTGTTTATGGGAAATTTAGACCATTCTTCCAAAAGCACATTTGTGAGGTCAGACACTGATGTTGGACAAGAAGGCCTGGCTCACAGTCTCTGCTCTAATTCATCCCAAAGGTGTTCTGTCGGGTTGAGGTCAGGACTCTGTGCAGGCCAGTCAAGTTCTTCCACACCAAACTCGCTCGTCCATGTCTTTGTGCACTGGTGCACAGTTAGGTTGCAACAGGAAGGGGCCATCCCCAAACGGTTCCCACAAATTTGGGAGCATGGAATTGTCCAAAATATCTTGATATGTTGAAGAGTTAAGATTTATTTTACTGGAACTAAGTATTTGCTCAAAATACCCAACTCCTGAAGCACAACCCCACACCATAACCCCCCCTCCACCAAACTTTACACTTGGCACAGTGCAGTCAGACAATTTCTGTTCTCCTGGCAACCACCAAACCCAGAGCCGTCCATCAGATTGCCAGATGGAGAAGCGTGATTCATCACTCCAAAGAACATGTCTCCACTGCTCTAGAGTCCAGTGGTGGCGTGCTTTACACCACTGGATCCAATGTTTTGCATTGTACTTGGTGATGTCAGGCTTGGATGCAGATGCTTGGCTATGGAAACCCATGCCATTTCAAGGCTGAGTTGCTGTCATTCCCAATCTCTTCCACTTTGTTATAACACCACTAACAGTTGACTGTGGAATATTTGGTACTGAGGAAATTTCTCGACTGGACTTGTTGCACAGGTGGAATCCTATCACAGTGCCACGCTGGAATTCACTGATCTCCTCTGTACATATTGACAACAACTTGAACTAAAAATTTCAAATTTGGATTCATCACTCCATCAGACCCGTTGCCACTGATTTTCAGTTCAATCCTTGTGTAATTTGCCATGCTCCGGCCTTTTTGTTACCCCTCCTTGAGAATGCCTTCTTCACAGCCACCCTTCCACTGAGACCATTTCTGATGAGGCTTCATTGAACAGTAGATGTAACAGTAGATGAAGGGCCAAATGCATTTCTCAGGTCCTGTGTGAGGTCTTTGCTGGATTTTCTGGATAGACACCATTCATCTGCTGTAGATAGTTTTTAGGCCTGACACATCTTCTTATGTCCTCCACTTGTCCAGTTTACTAAGTGTTTTCTAAGGACACACTGCACACCATGGCAGATATATGCCAAGGTTTTGCCTCATAGCTCTTTGTTGGCACACAAATACAATTTTATACCTATCAAACTGCATTACCTTTGGCATTTTTGTTGATTGAGCTAAAGAAATGGGAACAAATTATATGTTTTTGCAACAGGCTGCTAGTAACAAAGTGCCTAAAGATACAATTTAAAATTGTTCTTTGCTAAGTTGTTTATAATGTGTAGACACAACACTGGTTCATTCCTTGAGTTAGATGCCTTGTATATGCTTGAATGATTCATAGGTCAGTGGCTTAAGAAACAATAAAATATGAAAATGGTCAGGACTGAGAATGAGTGAAAAACAGTCAATGTTAAAACAAACAAACAAACAAACAAAAATAACCTTTGAAAGACCTTCAGAAAGCCTGGAGAACTGTTGCTCAAGACCACTTTTAAAATGACAAGAAAATCTGATTCTTTGGAAGCAAAATATTAAAAAATGAGGGTGTGGCTCAAGACTTTTGCACAGTACTGTACATTGTGAAATAGAGAGGTTTGCTGGTACTCACAGGCTTAATCAGGCTCATTTGAACCTGTTGGGGCTTTTGAAAGAGCTTTTGAATTTCATATATTCTAATCAATTATTTAAATTAACTTTCTACTTACAGTACTTACTTACTCCTAAGTATCATCAGTGCCACAATAAGAGCTTAGACAACAATCCACCCATTTTGTTCAACTATAAGACCAAACACACACTGCAGGCTTAAGATTTGAACTGTATTTTGTATTAGATTTAGTAGTGGGAAAATATTCGCATCAAAATTAGGGTTTATGGGGCAAAACGATGGGTGCCAGTCCCAAACAACATTTTTTTCAAGCTCCTACTATACAGTATGTATCCACTGAAAGCACCACTGAGTTCAGTTGTAAAGCTAATTTATTGGTACATTAAAAGGCCTTGCTCCTTTTTTATATATTTCATGTATTCACCTAGGCATTTACGTACCAGGCTATATTCAAAGTTAATCACCCCCATTAATCCTTCTCTGCCTGTTGCAGCAACAAAAAACTATTTCGCAGCTCTGCAGCGATGTTCACCGGCAGCACTTATGGCAGAGCATTAAGGTTTCCAACAGTCCTTGAATTCACATAATATTAAGCTCATTCAGTGTTTGCCTCTGGTATTGCTTGATGAATTTCTGAGCATATGGCACATTCCTCTGCAGGTCAGCATATGGCAGCACAGAATTTAGATTCAGTTTAGATTCAAAAAGGAAAGAGAAAAAAGAGAGAGAAGAAACCCTTCTTTTTCTACCCTCCCTTGCTTACCCCCCCCCCCCCCCCCCCAACCCCTCCCACCCCCACCTCCCCGGTCTCCCTCCTCTCCATCCATCTGTTGTTTCCTGTAGATACTGGGAAAGTTAAATGATAGGGAGAGAGAATGAGAGGGAGAGAAATAAGTGAAACATCTGATGAAACCCACAGTGGTGTGCTGGAGCTGATAATGCTTGCCCCTGTTCATGTGTGTATGAGACAGAATATTACTTATTGGCTTCTATTTTAGGTCTAAGAAAGGCTGTAAACATACAGCATATAACATAATGCTTGCTATATCATTCAGGTTTTATTGAGACTAAGGCATTATGCATCTCAAATAAAACTCTATAATTAAAATTTTTGATGTGCTTCTTTTGATTAAAGAGAGCTTTATTAGAAAAGGGACCAAAGGTGCTGTCAGGATAATCAGTCAGCATGTGCTATCAGTAAATCTTACATATTATAAAATAGGAATATTACAGTAGAAGTTACTGCATCACTGTCCTAAGATGGTTTTTGATTTTTGTGGTTACCTTTGGAAAGTCTTCGCTTATATTGTACATATTCTTTAGCAATTTTATATATATATTTTTTTTGTTTTAATCCAATAAGCCCAGTTCTAACTCCAAATCCCTTTCTCAGGAAAACTGCAAATTACTTTAATGCTGCATATATGCAGAGAGAGTTAGACTCAGGATGTCATGATTGCACAGACTGTTTTTACATACACATATGTGTTCTATTAATGCCTGACACCATATGCTGTTAGCTTATAGTATGAGGAGTGATTATTTTAAATGGGCCAGATTCCCGGGTATATGTGTGTACATGCTTTGAAATCAACTTTATGCAAATCGGATTCCACGCCTTGACAGTCTTAGTGAGGAGAGATATTAGCATAACTAGCTAGAGCCATGAACCACAGGGGGTCTGTGTTGTTCCCGTGCAGCATGTAGGTGCGCGTGTCTCAATCGGTTTGAGAGAAGTGCTCTAAAGAGACAAAATGTCAGTCTTCTCTGCTGTTTGCTCTTCCGCTCTGTCTTAGTTAGAGGTAGGCCTCTGTCTGCTCCCTGAGTCTCATTTACACCTAGAGAGGTGTGGGACTTGGGAGACTGACACACACATGCACGCACACACGAAATGCATTCTCAGTCATTAAGCATGTGGCTGAGGGAGGATGTTTGTCGCTAACTGAGTGAGAACAGTTCAACCTTCATTATCTTTAATCTATGCTTTGTGGTTTTTTGTGATGGATATAGTAACCATAGTGGATTTTATACATAAATAGATATATACCGCATTGCTCACTTTCAAAAAAATGTATATATTACAAATGCCAATCTGTAGCCATGTCATGGAGAGGTAATTAGTTTTAGTTGAGAGCCTGCTACAAAGACAAATAAATACATGCAGAGGAATGATGACAAGAACTTTCCTTTGCTCCGGCATTAAGAGTGGTAACATTTGGTTACAAACGAAAACCAGGCGTAAAGAAAATCATTGTAGATAGATGGACTCGGTGAATAGACAGAAAGTCTGTATTCCTCTCAGTATCCATCTCTTTCTTGTTTGCTTTTGTCTGCTTGTTTATAACATGGAACTTAACTCCCAGCAGGACACTTGAGGTGGGCAGAGTTGACACACACACACACACACACACACACACACACACACACACACACACACACACACACACACACACACACACCAACCTCCTGGCACCATGCCATCCTGTCTGGGTCTGTCTATGTGTAGGGGGGGGTGAGCTGTCTGCCCTCATCAGTGCCAACATGTCGCCTATATGTACACTGCTCCAGGGGGACCTGTGTGTATGTGTGTGCGTTCCTGTCTGTTCAGCCCTTCACCAATATTCACTGACCATGTGGGGACAACAAAGCTCATTACACTGGTGACCCCAATCCTATTTGATATGTGGATCCACATTTCATGTGCATACATGCACACCCTCAGACAAATACCTCAGCAGGGAGACAATTTTAAGAACATCCAGGTGGATGAAAGTATGCATGGAAACAGATACATCAAAATTAGGAAAGTATGCATTATTATTAATGCCCCCCCCCAGCAAATCTAAGAAAAAAAAATAGGCTTGCTGCTCACAGTTTATGGCGTAAACAGTTTATTTCATAAACGGTGCATTCAATCATTGTAGACCTCATTTAAATTGGGCCAAAATCTACGCACATGTTCCTTTGTTCCTGTTGAGAACAAAACGTTAATAAACACAATATCACAAACCATAACAAGCCTAAAAGCATTTCATATGTTTCATCTAAAATATTTCAAACAGAATGATATATATTCCTGCTGCAAGCCTAGAAGAGATGCATATGTTCACCAATGAGCAGTGGAAACAGTGCTTTTCAAAGGTAAACATCAAATTTCAACATTGTAAATGAGCTGCATTTCTAACCATAGAGGCCCTTCCTGTGTTTGTTTTACAAGATTTTCTTAGTTTATGCTCATACAACACCGGTACAGCAAGTTATTTGACCAATACTGCAGTTTTACCTGTTTTGTAACATGCCCGACGAGCATGCTGCATTCCTCAGCTCTTTCAAGTCTAAACATCTTTCATGAGCAAAAAGCAGTGACCTTAGTATGGGTGTTTGTATTTTTATATTAAAATCAAACCCAACAGAAGAAGCCTATTGAAAACAGATTTGCGCTGATGTCCCCCCCCGTGGAAAGATAAACACAAAGGTCCAGTCAGATTTCCCACTGGAGAAATTTGATTTTATATGTGCAAATGAAAGCAAATCCCTTTTATAAAGCTGGATTTAAATTGGAAACAGATTGAAGTCAAAAGGCTTTTGAGATTTTAGCTGTAAATCAAGATATAAATGCTTTCCTAACATTTACAGTTATAGGCCCAGCAGTTTCCATTTCCCTTCTCCCTCAGTGCTGCATACTGTTGCGCTTGTGTAGTCAGATGAGCTTTTTGTTGGTTCAATGTTTGAAGGAGATGTTCTGTTTTCAAGGGATTTATGTAACTTGCAGACGAATAACCCTGATACATAGAACCACGTTCCAATTCAAGTGCACTCATTGCTGTGACTAAAGATGGTCACACCTTGGTGATAACTCCTTTTGTGTTTAGTTTTTTTTTTTTTTGGCTAAAAAGGACTTAAATAAAGTTTCTTTTAAAGTACTTTTCATTTTTTTCTTCTCTAGAGCCATCAGCTGTCTAACTCCAAAGCCCTATGGTGGTAATTACCCTTCTCTCTTATCATGACTGGCATTTGCACATAGCACTGACACATTGGTCCTTGCTGGCATTTGCTGATGAGGCAAAAGGGCAGTATCTTACACACTTGTGCACCCACGCATAGATGGACATACACACGCACACACCTAAACTTGAGTTTGGAACTGTGCATCCAGTATGTAGGTGCTCAAACAAAGATATATTGAGACACACATTTATACACAAAAGTGGCTTTTTGTTGTGGTCTTTCTGGTTTCTCTGTTTTTACATGGTGGAGCATGAGCGACAGAGTCTTCTTGTCCCTGAGGCTCTTGTGTCAGGAAGCATCGGAGTCGACAGAGAGTACGCTCAGTAGGCTGCCTGGGCCATGGAACACTGATCTTTATGTCAGCTCAAAGAAATAGAATCACCCTTTTTTCTGTCAACCACTGTGTGTTTGTATGTGTGTGAGTGTGTGAATGTGTATGACAAAAGCAATGAGGAGACAAGAGGACTCAGCCTTGCCTTGAACTCTGTCACTTTGTTATAAGTCACTACTTTATGCTGTCTGTATTCTCTCTCCATTTGAGCTCTCGCCAGCTCTTCTTCTCTTGGCAGTTTTTCCCTTTATCTGCTTCTCTGGTTTGCTCATTACACCACTCTTCTTCCTCAATCAAAACATTCCAGGGCTCACAAAGTGTAGCACAGAAGCACTTTGGTGCATAAAAAATGTACCAAAAAGTTCATTTAAGAATGTTTAATTACTGGGATAGGCAGCATGTGTTCATAAAAGCATACAGTATATCCCTTCTGCTTTAAATGATAACTGTATAAATGCAAAAGGTTATCCACCTACTGTAATTGTGTGAAAAAGGGATCCTTCCCTTCCAAAAACCTTCAGCCTTAGTAGACACACTCAGGCCTGATTGTTACTAGAACTTCAGTCTGTCCATCCATCCATCCAGCCATGGTTATTTTTCCATTCTATGCCATTCACTATTTGTCTGTTTATTGGGAGCTGTTTAATTCTCCTCTGTGATTACAGTAAGCGTTCTCTTTCATTACTCAGTGAAGTCTCATGTCACTAACATGTGAACTCTGACTCAGTGGACCTGACCTTAACCCCACCAATTCCAACATGTGGCTGATGAAAGAGACGTCAATATTCAGGCTACACTCAAACAATCAATAATTGACATTTAGCTTTTAAAAGAAAAAACAAATTAAACCCAGACTGGGATGAGTTGAGATCTGGTTTTCCTGGAATCAATCCATTTCAAATTGCTTTATTACTGAATATCGTTTTACAATTTGTTGTTTTTCCTGCATATTTTTAAGGTGAGTTTATTTTTTGCACGTATCCCCCCCCCCCCCCCCCCCTTTTTTTTTTGGTGTCCAGTCTACTTTAATCACCTGATTTGTTTAAATCTGTAATGTTTGATCCAATATGCAAGTATAAAAATCATTAATAAGTACTGTAAAATGTAACATGTTTGCTTGACAAAAGGTATGTCCCTAAATGCATGGATTGTGCAGAGTGGTTAAATTTCTGTGGTTAAAAAAAAAAGAAATGCCCCTTTAAAATCAACCATCCAGTGATATTTTCATTTAGCTGTATAATAATGTTCATAATCTGATGATATAGTGATAATATATCTGAAGTAGATTTCATTAAAGATTATAAGGTAATTTTGCACATTTTTCGTGGATTCTGCTCTTTAAAAAAATCCTTTTACAAAGCCAACATCACTGTTAATCCTCCAAAGTGACTCTGTCCTTTCCAGCACATCCACAAATGTCAATTAAAGCACTATCCTTCATTTGAATATTCCTGATTATTATGCAGCTCCTTCTCTTACATATTCAAAATGGGGTTCTCAATCCAATTAAATGGGCAATGTGCTGTAAAGGCGTGGGCAAACATGATTGAAGGCAGAGCTTAGGATGACAAACAAGAACAATCTGAGGGACATGGAAAACCACTTGCTGTGAAGTTAATGGAAGACTCTGTGATGATCAGTGATGGAGCAGTGGGTGGAGATGTATGTGTGTGTGTGTGTGTGTGTGTGAGAGAGAGAGAGAGAGAGAGAGACAGAAAGCTAGAGAGAATGAAAGGAAAGTCTGAATGAGGGAATATAAGAGCAGTATAGAACTCTGGGTATAATTTAGGAAGAGATCATGTTTGTGCAAGTGCTTGCAGAGGCACGTCCATATGCTTTTATGTGCACGTGCAGGTTGGTTTGTTAACAGTGTGTCTGTCTGTCCTTTGCTTGTAGATTTGATCCCACTGCACTGTGTATGGGAGGAATACACTGATGGAGCATGTTTAATTTGAAATGTAGATGTGCCGGCTCCACACAGAGGCAGGCAGAAACCATTTTTATAGAACACTTAACAAACAATTTAAAATTAGGGGCAAAAAAGGCAATTAATGTAACATCTATGGCACAACATGTTATGTTATCTATATGCTGTTTGAAGAAAATGTTTAACTGGCTCATTTAAAAGGTCCAAGAGTGAGAGGTGCCTTTTTTTCTTACAATCAATACACTGCATACATAAGAAAGAAGCCGAACCATGAGGAAATTAAATATATGCAATGATCTGTTTGTGTTTATAATACAGCCCTTCATCTGCCCTTGGTTTAATACCAAATCACTGACTTTAAAATAAATACTCAGGAGCGGCTTGATGCTGTTTTGTCAGACCTCTGTCTGATGAATGCTTCTGCATCCCACTGGCTCACTAAATATGCACAGTGAAATGAGCTGAAACATGGGCCTTAATTAAAAAGTGGAGACCCACGAAGATGTGATTAAAGCAGCGCTCAGTGGATTATAGTGACTAAAGCATCTCCAAAGGCATACAGAAAGAAAAAGAGAGAGGGGGAATGAAAGAGAGGAATGAACGAGTGATTAAGGCACTGTTCTGTTTTTTTTACCTTTCATATTTTCTCTTCCTTGCTCCTCATAAAGAACAACAGAATAACTGTTAGGCTTTGACATGTATTCCCAGTTATGACTTCAGACCCTATATATAGTTTTATGCAAATATATGAAATGTCAGACCTCCCTCCATTTCACCCAACTGTTATTCTCCTATAACCGCTAATGTTAGCAAGACATACATTCTGGTTAAATAAGAATTATCAGTTCATTTGTACAATGAATCCAATGCGAATTATTTTGCAACCTGGAAATACTGTATAGTTTCTGCCTGAAAGAACATTTCTGTGATAGTGTGAGCTGCACAGCAGGGTGATTAACAGTGTACTATGTGCTGTTCACAGGAGTCTGCACTCAAGACAGAAGGCCTAGTGGACCCTTTATAGACACTGCATAGTTAAGCAGCCATAATGATGCTCTTATTAATAATTTACGGTTTATTATGGACAAATTCACTCTTCTCTTCTCTTCTCTTCTCTTCTCTTCTCTTCTCTCTTCTCTTCTCTTCTCTTCTCTTCTCTTCTCTTCTCTTCTCTTCTCTTCTCTTCTCTTCTCTTCTCTTCTCCCAATATTTAAATTTTTTTTACGTAATCATGAAGAAAACACCAAAAGTGAATCGAGTTCCACAAGTTCTAAGTGTTCCATATGAAACCATTATTAAGCTACCACTGCCCACAGGCTCAGCAATAAGATGATTATTTAAATATTAGCACATTGTTCCACACAAAGAAGAAAGTAGCCTCATATCACTCATGGCAACATTTTCTAATCAACCCCTTTGCTGTTGTTTCACTCCATCTGTCTCATTCTGTGCCCTTTGCCTCATCTTCTTCTGCCCCCATTCTCCACATTGACCTATAGTATGTATGCAAATACCCTCTATTTTTCATATCAGGTTTCTTACTGTATGGATGTCTGTTCCTATATTAATCAAATCCCTTTGCACAGTTTCAGCATGGAAAATGGGATAGTGTTAGATAACACACAGATAAATAGACACTGCTTATACTCCTTTTTCAGTAGATAATCTCTTTAGCATCAGTGTGATTAAAGGCTGCATCTCCTATCCATGAGATCTGTGATCCAGTAGCTCTTTTATTGAATCTCTCCTGAATGGGATTAGTGTGGGATGAAAAGTAGGTGGAAAAGGTTATAGAAGACTAAGAGGAAATGAATGGATGAATCCTGGTTTATTAATAACTACCAGATCTTTATCTTCTCTTTGACTCTTACTTGACAAGGAGGATGTAGAATAAAGTGAGTGAAAGTGGAGTAAGGTAAAGTAAGTAACAAAGGGTCGGAAAGAAGAAAGAAAGAAGAAAGAAGAAAGAAAGAAAGAAAGAAAGAAAGAAAGAAAGAAAGAAAGAAAGAAAGAAAGAAAGAAAGAAAGAAAGAAAGAAAGAAAGAAAGAAAGAAATGGATGGAGGAAAGAAGAAATGGATGGAGGAAGGTAATAGATGGCAGATAATGTGATAAAGAAAGGAATGCGCATTTGATGTTAGTCCTCAGGACAGTAATGTCAAAGAAAATGACAAGAAAAAAGGAACAAGGGACTCATGAAGTGCATTCATGTTAAATTCATTCACAGTTAAAGGCAATGAAAGGCTACGCTAACTCTGTCATTATTTTAAGTAAGAACCTTTTTTTAAGCAACAAACATTTGACAATTTGAAAAGGAGATCGGGCTGTTTCTGGAAGTCAATTTTAGTCTGTGAGAATCGAAAAGAAGGCAAGCTTTGCAGCCTTATAACACACTCCATATATAACAGATCTCACTGCAGCAGCCTTGCCACTCATCCAAACTCACATCACCAGCACATCAATGCATCACCTGCTTCCCAACCCCCATTCCTCCCTCTGACACTGACTGATTAATAACCTCCAATGGTCTTGCTCACCCACTCTTACCACTTCTAATTACACCTACCTTCCTGTCCATCTCATGTGTCTTCTAATATTTACGCATCAATTTTGTGGCTCGAGTTTCGATGTCTTCTCCTCAAACAGACATAACGCAGTTGATGGTAACAGGGAGAATAAACAGACGGCATTTACATTATTGCATGACTAACATAGTGCAAGAGACAAACTACAGGTTTGATCCTGACATCAGGAGTAGTTTTAAATTAAGCATAGCCTGCGTAACCACGGGCTTCAAGGGACAAGTGTGCTTTCCACAACAGGGCAGTGGGTGCTGGGAGTCGCTGGTGAAAAAACTGGTCACCAAGAGGTATATGGCACTACTCTGAAAACCTCCTTGCAATTGCTCTGGTGGCTAGCAGGTTGCTCATACCTTGCATAGAAAACCTCAACTTGTCATGCAAACGACTTGCCATGCTACAGTGAAACTGTGAAAAGTGTCATGGTCGCAGGATTTTTGTGTTTTTATTTAATATTAGAGTTTTGGGATTTTGTCATCATTTTAAGCTTTTTTGTTAGTTGTTTTCATGCACTTATTTTTTCTTTTTTTTTTTAGTTTCTTGTATATGTTCCCTAGCATTCTGCAGTGTTTCCCATAGTGTGAAGTTGCTGTGTGTATTTGTGTGTCTAACTTCTCTATTTGTTATTTCCTGTTTCATTTTGGTAGTCATTTGTCTCCTGTGTCTTACATTTAGTTTTACTTGTGTTATCATCCTTATTGGTTTCACCTGCATCTTCTTACTCTCCTGTGTCCATTTCCCTGATTGTCCTTTTGTGTATAAATAGTGCCGTCTTCCCCTCAGTCTTTGTCTCAGTGTCTTTGTATTGGCTCTCTGTGTTTCTTCTTCCTGTGCATAACAGCTCTGTGGCTATGGTTTGCTTTATCCCTTTTGGACTTTGTGGTTTACTTTGCCCTTTTGATTTCACGTTTTCTTTTATGGACTTTTGCAGCAGCCTAATTAAACGGCTTGCCTTTTGTTAAATCCTGCCTGCCTCCCGTGTCTGTATTTTGGGTCCTCATCTTTTACACTCCACTCAGTCTGCATAATCTGTAGATTGTGACAGAAAAGCAAAATGTAAACTGGAAAGGGAGAATGTTTGCCTTGAAAGTAAAGTTGCACCTTTTGAAAAGTGTTGGTCGCAGTGGTATAGCACAACTTTTACTTTGAAGGCAAATGTTCTCTGTTTCAGATTCAGTGAGCCTGGCCTTCAGTGCTACAAAAAGGCTACATTTATTACAGACACCATTATAACTGATGTAAGACATGGCCTATAGCTAAAAAGCTAATAGTTTTCATATATCTAATAGCTCTGATGCACAGAGCACTTGAAAGTCATTGCTGTAATTGCTAACTGTTAAGGTAGCTGACCTGAAATAACTAAACACAAAATATCATGTATGCTGTGTAACTGGCAGTGACTTAATCAAAATAGCACTTAATTGGAACACAGAGAGATATTTATGCAGGCTAAGCGAAGCGCTAGCAACAATCAGACAACAGGAAATGATACAATACATCCTAAAATGTACATCACAGCACCAAGGTTATTCAATGCAAGGTTAACTACATTTTTCCATTACTAACACATACAAGTTATTTAGCAATTTAACTGGAAATAGCATTAATTTTTCCTCTGAATGTGCTCCTTGTCTTTTCACTTGCTGTCAGGACTGTAGTACTGTAACTCACCTTAAAGCATTTATTAATTCTCCCATTAGACCTATGAAATGTGCTGCTCATCTGACTTGTCATCTGACTCACATCATCACCTGCACTGCTGTGAAAACATCCACTGATGAAAAGGTCAAGGTGTCACTACATCTGAGGAAGTGAGAGTTTTGAGCAGTAATGCACAGACATGACTGTCAGTGTCTGTTACTGTAGCTGGTAATGTGACACACACTCTGTTCTAAAAGGCAAATGCTGTCTTCACTGCAGGTCTGGTAGAGACATTAGTTCATCAAACTAGTTCATTAGGTCATTCACCTTGTTAGACACTAGTCATCTCATGTGTTCTACTTCCTAAAATTGAATACAAAATTGTTAGTGATCCTTTCCCTCTTCTGTTGTCTTTGTTATGGACAAGCTGATGAAATCTTCCTGCTGATCGATGGATGCCTAAAGCTTCTTAAAATCCATTCTGTAAACTTGACAGTTGTGGTCTTGCTGTTCAACAAACTAGTGCTGCTGGATTTGCTTTCACTTTGTGAGTCTGTGTGTTTGTCTTTGAGACAGTTACTATTACAGAAACTACGGCAAAGGTATTTGTGGACAGATTTTGACAGTAGCCTATGGTCACAACTATGAAAGATGGCTGTGATTTGCCCCCATGCGTTAGGCACCTATCTGACATTCTTTTGTCATTTTTAATCTATTTATAACTCCACATGTGAAGTGTATTTATGCGGTATATGCACATGGAGTTTTTGAAAAACTAATTGGCATCATGGTGGCTGGTATGATACCAATGCAAGATTGGGTCTTGTTGACATGGTTTTAATTAGCTTGTGAAAAGAGTTACTACTTATGAAGCTACCCAGTTAATCCTCTCATTTGCTCTGGCCTCTGATCCCAGACACTTATACGAAGTGTTTTCTCCCAGATGCTGGCATTCTGCCAAGAGGAAGAAGCGAGTCGGTGTCAAGTATATAATCTTAATTCTATTGCCAATGCAGAAAGCACCGTTAGCGGCACAGTTCAAACTTCTCTCAACACAACTCAATAAGCCTTTTTACTCCAGATTTATCTACCTCTTTACCTGCAGAACATACGCACATATGAAGTGCACAGAAACTCCTGCTGAAAGACTGCTCCCTTGCTGATTACCTCTGAAGTCAGCCGAAGAATAATCACAAAAATTTCACCACAACTTTGCTGGTGACATGCAGAAAGAGAAACTACAGTGCTTTCTATTTGGTAAAAGGCTTTCTGAATGGTCATGCTAAGAATTTGAAGAAAAGACACAACGTTGTTGGTCTGAGAGGTTTGAAGAAGCAGAAAACATTTTGTGAAGAGATTGTGATGTGTGTGTGCAAGATTGAGAAGGAGGAGGTGAGACAGTGAGACTAAAAATACTTAGAGGCAGGAAGTTGGCTGCGCTGTCAGTGCAGAGCACTGTCTCAGCTTGCACAAGTAGGTGAAACCACCTGATGAGGTTTCTCACTCCTACACACACATATGCAGCTGTGTGACATGATATCAATGACTTTTTTCTTACAGTGGAAGCCCGTTATCTCTCTTTCTGATATTTTCACCTTGTTAAGATGATTTTTTTTTTACATGTTTGAAAAAGTATGTGAAAAAGAGTGTGAATATTTACATTTTGTACACAGGACTTAGAAGCATGCTGCAATAAAAAAAAAAAAAGGTATTACTCATGGTATGCATAGCGGATGCTGTATGATCTACAGAAAATAAACTAAATTTTCCCTACGGCTCTACATGTCTCTTATTTCACTCCACCCCACATCCCTCCTACTCGCCTTCATCCTAGCTTCCTGCTTGACTGCCTGGCGGCACTATAAATGAATTGAGCTAGATGTATGATCAGAAATAAATTTATCTGCTTGACGTGCTTCCTGCGACAATTTCCAGGGCAATATGTAACTGTTTGAAGTCTGAGTTGGTGCGGGGTGGTGGCTAACACAATCTTATCAAACCAGAGAGGGCTGGCTAGAAAATCTAAGCAGGCCTCCCCAGACTGTTGGATATTATTCACTCTGATGGCTTCAAGAGCTTTATCAGTGTGCCAGAAATGCTAAGTAACTGAGTAAAGCCTGTTTCTGTAACTGGCAGTGCCTTTTCATACAGACGTTCTTACTCTTAAACACATAAATACACATGTTTGTCTCTGTTACCCCATTTAACCACACACACAAAAACACCTCACGTTCCACACGCCCATATGTACTTTTAATGTACTTGCTTGCCCAGTAAGCTTCCTCTTCCACAGGCAGGCGCAGGAAGACTTGGACTGGACGTAAAATCACAGACACACTGCCTATCAACCTCCTACAGCCACAGCCACAGTCACACAAGTGTGCGCGGACGCACACACACACACACACACACACACACACACACACACACACACACACACTCACACTGGATTGGTCCCAGCGTCTGCCATCTGCGTGTGTTTGTATGTTGGCCTATTGTACCAGGGAATGTGTTATATTAATGTGTGAAAGTGAATGAATGGGTGTTGAAATGAGTCTTTTGATATTTGGAAAGTACAGAGGGTCAGTCTGTTACATGCTGTCAAGGCCAACGTTGTTTCTTTGAAGAAAGTTTAGACTAAAGTTTGTATTCACAGTGTAACTTGGACTTGAACGCTCTGAAAGGGACAATGTTTTTCTTAAGATCATTTTTATGTGAGTTTTACATTTCAAACAGAAAAAAAGACCCATACCTGTATAACACAGCCATTCTTATTAGCTTGATGTTTTTGTTGCTTCTTTAAAAACACTTG
Source organism: Archocentrus centrarchus (assembly GCF_007364275.1). Taxonomy (NCBI): domain Eukaryota; kingdom Metazoa; phylum Chordata; class Actinopteri; order Cichliformes; family Cichlidae; genus Archocentrus; species Archocentrus centrarchus. The sequence continues at coordinate 17,460,825 of NC_044361.1, read as the reverse complement.
CATAGAAAGTACTGTCTAAGAGAGGCTATTATATTCCATTTGTTGTGTATTTGGAGTCTTTCAATAGAAGATATTCAACATGCAGAAAAAAAAAATCGTGGTAAAACTAGACAGTTTTAGAAAAGTTAAAAATTGTACAAATACTGAAAAGATTTTCAAGAAGATTTTGAAATGATATGAGACATTAACTGATTTTGTAGTCTTTATCCATACACGATGAACATTAAGGTGTTTAAAAGTCAATTATTGCAATATTATTTGGTATGTGCTTTAAACTAGTAGCTTTGTGGGTAACAACATTTCTGTTTTACTTTAGTCAAAGGAAATGATCATTTCCATCTGCAATAATTTGTATATACACCAGTTACTTTGGTGCACCTATTTAACTGCCTTTTAATGCAAATATCTAATCAGCCAATCGCATGGCAACAACTCATTTTGACATGTAGACACGGTCGAGGCAACCTGCTGAAAGTCAAACTGAGCATCAGAATACAAAGGAGAGGTGACTTAAGTGAATTTGAATGGTTACTGCTGATCTACTGGGATTTTCGACCACAGTCATCTCTATGATTTTACAGAGAATGGTCCAAAAAATATAAAATATCCAGTGAACATTAGTTCTTAAGCGAAAAAAAAAAAAAAGCCTCCTTGATGCCAGAGGACAGAGGAAAATAGCCAGAATAGGAAGGCAAGGATGACTCAAACAACCAGATCTAGAAGAGCATCTCTGAATACACAACACATCGAACCTTGTTGCAGATGAGCTATAGCAGATAGCAGCAGAAGATCACACCAGGTCTCACTTGCACTAAGAACAGGAAACTGAGGCTATAATTTGTACAGGCTCAACAAAATTGGACAATTGAAGACTGGAAAAAACACCTGGTCTGATGAGTCTTGATTTCTGCTGTGACATGCTGATGGTAAGGTCAGAATGTGGTGTGAACAACATAAAAGCATGCATACATCCTGCCTCGTATCAAAGATTCAGGCTTCTGGTGGTGGTGTAGTGATGTGCTGGATACTTTCTTGGCACACTTTGGGTCCCTTAGTACTAACTGAGGATTGCTTAAAAACCACAGCCTACCTGAGTATTGTTGCTGTCCATGTTCATCCCATGACCACAGTGTATGAGTCTTCTGATAGCTGCTTCAACAGGATAACACACCATTTAAAAGCTCAAATCATCTTAAAATGGTTTCTTGAACATGACAATGAGTTCATTGTACTCAAACGGCTTTCACAGTCACCAGATCAATGTGGATTCCATGTGCAGCTGTCATGTCAATATGGACCAGAATCTCTGACTATTGTTTCCAGTACCTTGTTGAATCTGTGTCATAAATTATTACGGAAGACAAAAGATGATCTAACTGGGTATTATCAAAGTATAACTAATAACTACCATACTGGTGAGTGTATGGTAGTATGGCTTTCTTATTTGCACCTCCTTATCATTCCATGTGACTATTTGGAAATGCTAAAATAGGGAGGGCACACCTCCTTGCCATTGCTTTTACCTACCTGGAATGCCTTAGGCAGGGAGGGCAACAGCAAAGACCCCTAGGGTACAGAACAAAGCAGCCATCAATGACAACTGAATGATACAGATTAAGTAAGACACAGCATGAAATTGACTGGTGCTTTGCAAAGGGGTTTGACCTGGGAAAGGTATAGGTAGTGACCAGAGGTGGGAAGTAACGAAGTACAAATACTTCGTTACTGTACTTAAGTAGATTTTTCAGGTATCTGTACTTTACTTAAGTATTTATTTTTCTGACTACTTTTTACTTTTACTCCCCACATTTTTACGCAAGTATCTGTACTTTCTACTTCTTACATTTTCAAACAGACTCGTTACTTTTTAACGTCAGAGAGAAGTTTGCATTTCCGGTCAGTGTGCCTTCAAACATAAAACGATCTGAGCCTAAACGGAGGAATAATAACATATAAGAGACAATCGTACTGGCGTATCCTCCATCACCGGGGCTGATCTCGTACAAAGGGATTAAATACGCAAACCCATATAATTAATGTATCATTTATAGCGCTATAATCGGGCCGGACCGAGTCCGTAAGTTGCGCTGCGGCACATAAACAGCTTAGCTAGCGCTACTGAAGAGGAGCGAGCATGAAGGGAGTAACGTGTGGCAGGTAAATGCAACGTTTCTAAATGCTCAACAAATATCAGCAAACACACAAAGTGTGTGCAGTTTGTTACACAGCTAGTTAAAAGAAGAGCTGCTGTATTTCCAGGGAGAGCAAAGAGAGAGAAGTTCACTCAGAGATGGAGAAAGAGGACAGGAGAGGAAGAAGAGAGGCTAGAATTAAAGGTAAGGACTGGAAAATAAACTGAAGTATGCTGACTTTGTGTTATTCAAAGATTGTATGAAAATACTGCAGTTTAGTGTTTAATAAATAGGTTAGTTTGTTGTACTGTATTTACAGTAAAGCTCTGTGTTGGACTGGAGCACAGTGTTTGTGTTCATGGTCAGAGTTACAGGTTACATCAGTGCAGCAGAGATGAGTTTGAATCAAAGCTGCTGATGCTGAGATTCATTCACTGAATCCAACATTTCTACAGCCTGTATGCTGTCAGTGTAGGGGATGGAGATCAGCTCAGATAGCTGTGAAATACTGGGTTACATCTTTGTGAGTTCAGTCCATCCACACAGAGCAGTAAACCTCAGAGCAGCAGCAGCAGGTCAGCTGATCACAGCCTGCACACCAACATCATTTACTGCAGCTCACAATAGAAAGTTGTGATTCTTCTCCCCATGCAGAGCCACTACAGCTGATCTTAGGGTTCCTCCACCTTCTGAATCCCACTGTAACCCCTGAGTATCCTCATGTTGGTGTTTAGGTGGAGGCACAGTCACCCTCTACTATGGAGGACACAGAGAACAGAGCTGTGTTTAAATTCCCTTTAACAGTTTGTGTCCTACATAACAGATTCAAGCTGGATGCATTCATTAGAATTAAAATTTAGATTGGAATAACATTTGTATTCTCATGTACTATTTTATATTATTACAATAATATATAATGAGGTTCGGTTTGTTTTACACAAAAATAGCAGGTAGAAACATCCTCCAAAGAACTACTTTTACTTTCTTACTTTGAGTACATTTCAGAGCCTGTACATTTTTACTTTTACTTAAGTAGAGAAGTTGAACCAGTACTTCGACTTTTACTAAAGTATTTTTTAACATAAGTACTTGTACTTCTACTTAAGTACAGAATGTCAGTACTTTTGCCACCTCTGGTAGTGACTAAAGCAGTTAAATAGCATCCCCGAGATTACATTATGCCATTGAGTTGAGCCATTATAAGTTGTGGGCTGGTGTTGTATCAGCTGTTATCAGCTGATGTGTCAGGATTATCGACCAAGTTTGACCTTTTGGCCTACCTGAACTAATGCTATAATCCAGAGGTCACCAACCCACGGACTGCGGACTGGTACCAGTCCGTGGGTCATTTGGTGCCGGCCACAATGAAAGAATAAATAACTTACATTATTTATAGACCCTTTTACTGTTTGTAAACAATGATGAGGTAGATAGCGAGGCGCGTGCATTTTGGAAATGGAAAAATGCAAAAATTAATTTTGACCACCGGCAACCGACTCCGAACACTGTGGTACGTTAGAAAGTGGCCCAGTATCCGTGGGCGGATACTGGGCCACATATATATTCTCCACAAAATATATATGTGTATTTGGTGGAGAAAGCCAGCGTATACACCGGAAAGAAGTTGCAGCGCATATAAGTCACTGGATGCTTACAATTATGTTGTTTGCGGCCATGTACCGAACGCCAAATATCATGACACAGACTCGGAGTTTTGTGTCTTGAAGTCAGAAGTTCTTCCAAGTCAAAGACAAGGAAACAAGACCGCTTGTGTATGAGGCTCCAGTCATTGTAAACATGTCAGAGAACTATGTCCTCACAACGAATTGTACCTGCGCAGCGTGAGTACTTCGTCAAATTGCTTTTCTAGCTTGCTAAGAGTTTTCCGACATATTATTGATTTACAGTGAAAAAAAAATATACTGTTCCAGTCACACTGTGAGACACGCTCAACCATTCATATGCGAGTCTGCTCAGACTTTTGACTGGCATTGCATTTTGTAATCTAGTATAGTGCGATTAAATTTTAATTTAAAAATCAGGACTCTCTGAGTCCAGCGATGCCTCACCTGTAAATAGCCAGCCACACTACAGTTTAAAAGCCAAATAGCCTACCAGCTAATGCTGTTTACTTTAGATACCTGACATCCCGGTATAAACAACGGAAGATAAATAACTTTACCTGATATAAAATGGGCGCTTCAAAAGTGAGCATTTCTGATCCTCTCCTCAGTCCTGATAGTGTCCTCATTTCAATTTTTATCAGTACGTTTGATGGCTTGCAACCACAGACGCCCCGTTTTCTCTTAAACAGCCATGATCCCGTGGGATTCGGTACAACTTCAGTCCACTTTTGGTAGAGTAGAAATTCTGACAGCCAGACATTTTGATGCTGATATCGCTTTTAAATCACGTTTAAACGCTGCGCAGCCTCCTTGTTCTTATTGATTTGAATGGAGTAGCAGTTCACTTCCGTTGCCAAAATGCGCACGCATCTTTTGATGACATAGGCTGTAAAAGGGTCTAGTTATTAATCATCTGAGTCTGAATGGTATTTTATTTTGAAAAAATGGGCAGATTCTCTCCTTTACATCCATCTATGACACACTCTTGACGCATGTCAAGACGCTTGGCTCAGTCATGTGATATATTACGCTAAAATTATACCAACAAGCTTCACTGGTTCTCGTGCCTGTCCAATGAACTAGGTTGGTTGACCTATGTAATGCTTGTATGAAGTGCTTTGAGTGCTCAATTAGAATAGAAAAGTGCTGTATAAGAACTAGTCCCAAGTCAAAGCTTCCTCTTACTGCAAGGATTCTGACAGCGTACTAGCAAAATGAGATACAGAGAAACAAGCTCAGGGATCACACTGATTCAGCGTTATGGTAAGTTGTATTTTTTATACATTTTATATTTGTTTTTTCCATGGCGTATCTTATTTTGAAGGCATGTTTAAACATTATCATGGTGACCAGAGAGCGGGACAGAGTGGAATGTTACTTGTGTTATGTTGTTGGTGCAATGCTGCTGATAAAGCATACAAGTACACAGTGGATTCACATTTATTATTATATTTAGAAAATATCAAAGTTTTTATGCCGGACGTCTCATTTATTTTAAAGGCCAGTCTGTGAAAATATTGTCTGACAGTAAACCAGACCGTGGTGCAACAAAGGTTGGGGGCCGCTGCTATTATCCAATAATGATTTGATACTAGTATGAGGTACACTCACATAAGTGACTTGCTAAATTCCTTCACTGGCTGTTGTCCATCAAAATGCTTGTCCTTTTTTCATAAATAAATAATGTTTTATTTCTGCTGACACATCTTAAGGCCAGTACAGTATAGAGTGAACAGAGCAAAAAAGCCCAATTCTCTATTAAACTAAATGGTTTATAAATTTGCTAGTGACAAAATATGATGTTAGCCCTCACACATAATGTAAACTCTACCACATCTTTGGCCTAGTCTTGTAGCTTATTTTTCCATGGAAGTTGGGAAAGATCGAATGCCTTACACATAAAACACATAGAAATCTACACATAAGGACGTAAGATAGGGAGCTCAAGTACTGTACCTGATGGTGCAAATTATTTTCATGTAAGTTCATGCCTACCACCAGTTAATGCTTTTTAAATAGCGTACAGTTAATTTTTGATATGTCAAAAAACTTGAAATGACCTTCATTCCTTATTCCACCACACCAGCGTGTAGAGTGGATGACACTAACACTCTGTCTCACTATCACAAATGGCACACATGCGCCAACTTGTCACTGCACTCAACACTTAGTGATAAATCTCAGCCAAGCTACAGGGCTACAGATACTGATGGTCTGCCCACACTTTTGCCAAGATGACTTCATTCTCGGCAAGTAGTTGTATCTATGAGATTAGTTGACACACACACGTCAAAGTGTTGCTTTTGACTGGTGAAGCTGTTTTTGTCTGACCTACGTTGCTCTTTTCTTCATAGCAAGACACTAAGCTGCAATATAACATAGATTTATTATATTTTTATTTTATGCTAAGTTGAGTTGTAGTGTTCTTGCAATCAAATTCCAAATCCCACCAATCACTAGTTAAATATTTAGTTTTCCTTCTGTATTTGGTAAAACATTAAAACACATCCATCCATCTTCTTTTTCTTATCTGGGGCAGGGTTGCAGGGGCAGCACCCTAAGCAGACAAACCTAAATCTCCCTCTTCCCAGCCACCTCCTCCAGCTCATCTGGGGGTGGTGTTCCCAGGCCCGCTGAGAGATATAATCTCTCCAGTGCATCCTGGGTCTATGCTGGGGCTTCCTTCTGGTAGGACATGCCTGGAACACCTCACCTAAGAGGCACCCAGGAGGTATCGTAGTCAACTTAACTGGCTCCTTTCGATGTAGAGGAGTAGTGGCTCTACTCTGAGCCCCTTTTTAATGACCGCAACCTTCACCCATCTCTTAGGGAGAGGCCAGCCACCCTTCAGCAGCAGCTCATTCCAGCTGCTTGTGTCTGCAGTCTTGTTATTTCGGTCACTACCCAAAGCTCGTGACCATAGGTGAGGGCAGGGATGTAGATCATAGGTCCCCTTTCTTAAAGATGGGAACCACCACCCCAGTCTTCCAATCCAGAGGCACCGCCCCAGGCCTCCATGCAACGTTACAGAGGCTTGTCTGCCAAGACAGCCTACAACATCCAGAACCTTCAGGGACTCAGGGTGAATCTCCTCCACCCCAGGGGCCCTGCTGCCCCTGCTGAGTTGTTTAACTACCTCAGTGACCTCACCTACAGTGATGGGCGAGTCCTCCTCCTCATCCCCAGACTCTGATTCGTCTACAGAAAGCGTGTCAATGGGATTAATTAGGTCTACCACTTGACTATAGCCTCAGTTGAAGTCAGCAGTGCTCTACACTGTGAGCAGAGCACTGCTTTCTCCTCCTGAGTTGCCTGACAGTTTGCCAGAAGCACTTTAAGGCAGTCTGAAAGTCATTTCCATGGCCTCATCAAACTCCTCCCACACACGAGTTTTTGCTTGAGGTAGCAAGCCAAGCGAATACAAAAATACCCACCCACCCTAGCCTGCCGTCTCTCACCGAGGGCAACTACAGACTGAAATAGAGTCCAGCCCCTGTCCAGGAGACTGGTTTCAGAAATGGTGAGGTGAGCCCAATTATTTCTAGCCAGCATCTCTCAACCTCGTGCACTCACTCAGGCTCCTTCCCCACAGAGAGGTGACGTTCCATGTCCCAATATCTAGGCTCGATAGCTGGGGATTGGTCTGCCTCCACAGAACACACATTGCACCTGACCCCTTCAACGCCTTCTGTGGGTGGCGGGCCCATGTCTCCTCTTCGGACTGTGGTTGGTCAGGCCCCATGTTCTAAGGCCTGGCCACAATGTACTCTCCCTTGAATACCCTCCCTAAGCCTGGCTACAGGGTGGTGCCCTGATAACGCTATCTCGGGGAGGGTAAACTGTACCTGTCATCAAACGGCCTGTGACAGGCAGGTTGAGGACCCCAGTGCAGGACTCAGGACAAACCGAACTTGACTTAATCAAAAACTTTTATTTGCTGGAAACACGAGACAGAGCTGGACGGGGCCAGCGGAACAAAAGCCAAGACTTACTGGACCTAGGAGTAACACAGACGGGAGAGCACACAGCAGCAGGAGCTGACAAGAAGGACGTGACAAAGCTCAAGAGGCAATAATTACACAAGGGGTAATGAGACAAGAGGGAACAGCTGGGAAGGACAGGTGCGCAGAATGATACTAATGAGACAGGGGAAGCAAAACTGAACACAATGCACAGGGAACGGGACACTAGTCTAGTCCAGGTAGGATTTTCTGATGTGGTTTCTGTAGTTCCTAGTTATGTAGATGAATGAATCAAGGTCTTGTTCACTCCTGGCATACAGCTTGATTGTCCATATAGAGGAGGTGGCTGATGTTTGCTCCATTCTGTAGTTGTTGATCTTGTATAGTTATATGCATTCCAGGATCCATGTGTGTGCCTTTCTCGTAGTCAATCCAGGAGGTGCAGAGGTTGGTCATTCTGGTCTTACAATCTTGAGTGACTGCTTTATCAACCAGGTGCTTGTGTTTTGCTCCTCTGGTGTTACTAACATTTTTTTTTCTGGGCCCCACTCATGTATTGAGTCATTTACCTGTTCATCTTAGCTGCTATGATGCCTGACAGGAGCTTCCATGTTCTAACCTTGAATACTCAGTGGAGAATATTTGCTTAATTCTCCTGGTTTCTATGTCTCTGGTATATCTCTTCAAGCGGTTAGCCAAGGCTTTTGCTTGGCAGTTTCTAAGGCCTCCGGTATGGGCAGCTTGTTGTACTTCGTAGGCAACCCTCTCTTCATCACACCTTTCTGCAGCTCTGATAGCTGGCTAACTTCCGTGCTGCCTTGATCTTAGCCTCTAGTCTTCTTTTCCATGGAGGGTACTGCTCCTTCTGGCTGATGTTCATCTTATAGCAAAGTATCTCAAAGATCACTGTTGCTGTGGTATAGATTAGCTGGTTGGTTCAGGAAGGTATTGTGCATATTGCTACATTCACATCTTCTAGTAGACTTTCAGAGGGTACTTCACATACTCTTCGTGATCAACCATGGAGGGTCCAAAGTTTCCACCTTAGCAATGATCTTCTTTTTCAGGTCAGCGACTCTGATATTCTACATACCAGTTGCACTTGGGGCCCAATCTCAGAGGGTGGGGATGATATCTCCTCCCCCTGACCTGACATCCTGGCTACCCCTTGCTGTTGCATTTGTGTTTTTGTGTTGTACCTCATCAATCTCCAGCTGTGAAAGCAGTTGCTTCTTGCGGATTTTGGAACACTGAGCTGATAGTTGTTTCAATGTTTGTCTAGATGTTAGATGTAGGTGTAGAATCTAGAATTAAAAGGTCCCAGGTCCTCTTCATGTAACCCCAGTGAAAGGTGTTACACGTGTAGTAGCATTCCAACAGCCCACTTCTCAACAGTATGTCCTCATGTCCTCAAAATGTTCTGGTTCCTCAACACCTAATTTGGACCTTGTTAATCCGGGTGATGGCCTAGCTGGAATGGCTTCAGTTATATATCTTGCTCATATTCCGAGGTTCATATTCTCTCTTTTTGTCTAATGTATGTGGTCTCAGAGGTGGATAAACATACAGCCATACAGCTAAGTCCAACGAGCTGCAAAATGGGGAAATATGGACAAAAACCCCACAAATGCTTACATGCAGACAGACAATATTTCTTTCTGTCTCTCTCTCTCTCTCTCTCTCTCTCTCTCTCTCTCACTCTCTCACACACACACACACACACACACACACACACACACAAATACATACACGAGTAAAGGGCTTATTTGAGGTTATTATGGGATATTAGTTTGGCTTGGGAAATGACAGGGCTTTGCATGATTCTGCCGTTGCATAGCAACCTAGGTAATTTTCAGATAGCTAACACTGCTTCATTTTAGGTGATAGAAATGTTTTTTTTTTTTTTAATAAAACAGGAGGAGTGGAGATATTTTTGGCTGCCAGCCATGGGGAAAAAGAAGTAGGGGACAGAATAAAAGAGAGAGAAAAAAAAAACCCTGTCTTTTAAATTGCATTTATATATCACTATGTGTTTTTAAGGGAATGTAACTGCTATGAGATTCCATTTTCTATTAACATAATGGAGATTAACATTGTTAATTGACATATTTGCAAGTTGTAAGTGTGCTGATAATGAACAAATCAGTTCAGTCTTTTTCATTTTCCTCATTAAAATATCTAATCTTACAGTACAACACTGCTCCATAGGGACTACAGCATTGTTGATTTTTTTTGTACGGTTATATTAAAGAACTGGCAGCACTCGGTAAAGGTTAGGGAAAAGTCATAGTCACTACAAAAAAAAAAAAATCCACAGTGACAGGTGGGCCTTTAACCTCAACTCTGAGGTCTACTCTTTTGTGTGATAACTGCTAACCACTTTATGACAAACTTGATGTTCTTCATACAAGTTACACTTTGTGTAATGTATTTTTGTGCTTAATTCAGTGTCGTGTTTAAGCAGAGTCCTCTCCTAGAAAATCACCCCAATAGGTACGTATATTGGGCTAGCATTTATTACAGTCTATTTCCACATTCATTTAAGCAGATGAAAAAGGTGTATTTCAACTAAAACCACTCTTATGGAGAGTCAGGTGACCCCCAACTGCCTCACACCTTTTTACTTTAAAGCAGGGGTAGGCAACCTTTTTGGCTACGGGGCCAAACTGAGTTTTTGAAATTTGACAGATGGGCCGGGCCAGCACAAGATGCATACATATCAAACATAAACATAAAGGCCCCGCTCACACGACACCGTTTCAAAATGAAAACGGCGTCGTTTTGATGCATTTCGGCCTCCCGTTTACACGGACACATTTCAGAAACGATCTGCATTTACACGGGGACGGCAGAGACGATGGAAACGCTGTAGTTCCCACTGCCAGGCCACAAGGTGTGGTGTGTTTTCTTTTGTAAAGATTGTTTATGCAACGCGCGCACGCGTGGCAGGACTCAGTGGGATATGCGGCAAAGATTTGTTCATTATTTACAAAAGGGTCAATGTGAGAAGCTTTGTGTGGACTGATGACGAGGTTGGATTGCTGCTGTGCACAACACTAAATTATAAAACTGCAAAAACACAGGAAAATATTGACTGGGAATCGTGCCACCAACGGGGCCAAAAAGGGGCATTGCAGTGTTAATACTTACATTAACTTTTAGTGGGAACAGTGTTGTTTTTTGCCAGTGCAATCTGGTGTTAGTTTTGTTGTAGCAATTCTCAGAATCCTCAACATCAGTCATAACTGTGATATGATTTGATTTGGACAATTCTGTACCAATCTTCGGCGGGCCAGATTAAAAATACTGACAGGCTAGGTGTGGCCCACGAGCCATAGTTTGCCCACCCCTGCTTTAAAGTGATTTCAGAAAATCTTACTTTTGGCGTCTTAGATGTCAGGAAAATAGGAACAAATGACTTACATGAATGTTTTGTTGCAGCAATTGATGTAAACACTGATTGGATTTAGTGGGTTGGATTTTTGTTTTTTTAAATAACTTCAATAACCACTGAAAACTGAAGTAGTTTCCATGCATGGGCAGGCTTTGGAAGTAATAGCAGCAGATAAACTCATGGTCCATGGGTAGTATATCCAACCTCATAAACCCACGTTCTTCTCCTCTATTTGTTCTAATCATGTCTTTCACCATCAAGGGTCCCAACAGGGCATGCAGTATCAACAATTACATTGTTACATAGATTTAATTAGACAGCTAATTTATTAATGCAACTTCTAGGAGACAGGGTTGACAGCTTTGATCACTGTTTGTGAAGTTGATGGTGTTTGTAATATCAATGAATAACACAACCACCGTGTAGGTTTTCTAAATGAGTTAATCCTTTTAAGAATCACACAGCCTTCCCAGCTACAACCCCCCTCCCTTTAAAAAAGAAAGAAATAAGCAACAACAGTATTTATGAAGTACTGCTATGTCATAAATCTGCCTTAATAGCTAAATATTGTAATAAAAAACATGTAGTTTGGAGCCAAGACATACTAAATATTACTAAGCAAGTCTTAACACTGTATTTCACATTTGGCAATTAAAACAAGAAGAACACAATAAGAATTTTGCATCCCAAATGCCAAACTCGGTTACTCCCAGCTACTCCTTTGTTAAAGGGGAGGAAAGATAAGGAATAAAAGAATGTGACAAAGGGGGGAAAACAGAGAGGTACAGAAAGGGGATGAGTCTTAGGAGAGATGGAGCTACTGTACAACATGGTGCTGTAGTGGTAGATAAGTATTATTCTGGTGGGGCAGATTAAAAGACTACAATCTTCCGATGAATATATTAACATTTCATGAGACAAATCGAGGACTGGCAATCTCTTCCCTTGCATAAATAATGAACTAGTTTAATATGAATGCCTAGTTGAGAGCCTCCCCTGACGTGTGAAATTGAATGGGATGCTGTGTGTGAGTGTTATTTGCAGGATGTGTGTAAGTGGGAGTAAAAACTTGTGTGTGTGTTTAGTGGACGGGCAAAAGGGATTTCTGTTGCAATATGTTTTTGGGGTGTTCGCTCGTGATCTGTGCTGCTGGTGTGTGTTCAGGCCGGGGTGGGGGGGTAATTTCCTATTCCCACCATGAAGAGAACAAATGTAGTATATACCAGTGTAATAGCCCATGTGAATCTGTTTTCTTCACGAAAATATGCTATAGGTCAAAATGTGAAACTGATGAATCAGACAAACTTTATCTATCTATCTATCTATCTATCTATCTATCTATCTATCTATCTATCTATCTATCTATCTATCTATCTATCTATCTATCTATCTATCTATCTATCTATCTTCCGCTTATCCAAAGTCGCGGGGGTGCTGGAGCCTATCCCTGCTGTCATGAAGCACGGTATTTCAAATATTTCTATTACAAAGAGAATAAATGAGGTGTAAAAGGTAGTTTTAATGGGGAAAAGCTTCTGAGATAATGTGCCCAATTTATGATTGCATGTTCACTACTTAGCATGCATTTTATAAAGTTTGCCTCGCCTTTGCTACAAACAAAAATGAGAAGAATTAATAAAAAGCTTCTTACTTTCAAGTCCTCAAGTGATTTTATGTGAATATCATTCCTACCTCCCACCCCCCATGTCTTGTTCTTGCGCGCTCACCTCAGTCATTCCTTCCTCTCTGTATTGTTGGGAGATGGAGAGAAATAAGTTATAAAGTGTGCATGGATGATTAGAGATCACAGATATTTTTCGCTAAGATGTCTCTGCATGTTTTTGCCCTGTAGGACGGTAAGACATCTGCAGCAAAGTTGTGGAATTTTGAGTGGAACCCTGCTGATTATTTAAAGCAGCCACAGCAAAAACTGGAAAATGCGCCAGCTACCCAAGTGTGAAAGTAGTGGGTTTAAATTGATTTTTGATCCGTGAAAACACAAACATGGTGTGAACTGCGTCGTTTCCAGTTCGCTGGCCCAGTTTAGAATGGACTTTACTGGCAAGGGTGCAGCCCAAAAACCAACAAGCCGATCAGCATTTCTCAGCAGAGTATGGACAAGCTACCAACCATAGTAAATGTTTCAGCTTTGTGTTTTACAATGCTATTCTAATTAAAAAAATGTACCACATGGTGGAGTAAAGTAACAGAGCAGAGCAAAATTGATATTAACGAATGACAAAATGAAGCGTATGTTATATTGATTTAACTGGAAACCTTTGGCAGAAATCATGAGGTTTCTTCTCGAGACCATGATGAAAAGACAGCAGTGAATTTTGAGGAGCCTGGCATATGCTGTGAGCAGCTATCTCTTATTCCTTTTACCCTGTGTTACTTTAGCCCTTAGTTCCTAGAGTCTGTTAATGCGCTGCATTTTGACTCTGGCTTCCCTAGAGCATCACAGATCAGTCGAACAGGGTCAAGTAAAGTTCACAGAAAAAGGGCAGTTTGGAGGGGTTGCGGGTTGAGGGGGAGGCGGAGGGAGAGCAAGAAAGAAACGGTGGAAATGAGAGATCTCTCACCTTGCTTCCACATGATAAAATATCCAGAGACATCAGTAACAGATGCAGCATAAAGGGTATGCTATTATTAGGCTGTGTGTGCACAAGTGACCGTATGAATAGTTAATTTTTTTTTTTTTACCTTGAATGTGATAGCAAGGTAACCCTGTGCAATACATGACATGACTTTGGCTGTTCATTAAAGACATGCTTTGACTTCATGCTGTGAGCAACTTGGTTGAAGGGTCATTCTGTTCCAACTGGACAGAATGCAGAGAATCTGAGCAGACTCCTGGAAGACTTCCCTGCTGCTGTATGTTGATAAAAGGCAGATAAATGGTAGGATAGCATTAATTTAAACCAAACACACAAAGGAAAATTTCTGATGATAAAATTGTTGTGATTAATTTCTCCTTCATTTTGTTGATGTAATGACAACCTATTGTGAACCTGAGAAATAAAACAATCACTAATGTGGATAAAAGATAATGTATAGATACCGAACCTCCTCTCAGTTACAGGCACGTCATAGTTTCCATATCTACGAGTATGTTGTGGCAAACAATGTTATCAGACGGTGAGTGAGAGGCTTCCCGTGCACGTCCACATGCCTACCAGCTTTAGTGACCATGCAGTCTTGTCTGCAGAGACACTAAACTATGACTGACCAACAATGCATATGTCCTTCAGCAGACTTATTTAAGTTTAACAGAATGACTGCTTTCTCTTCCGTTTCTTTTTTTTCATCTTTTGCATCTTGTACAGACAATTCATTAAAGTAATTATAGGGTGTTTTTGGGCAACAATTGTAGGGAATGTGAGGATTCCCCACAGTGGTTAATGCCATGGCCCACTTCAGGAACAAAGATGGCGTGCCATCACAATCAACACACTTCAAACAGTTCATCCGTTAAAGTTTTCCGCGGTTGCTCTGGCTCAGTTCTTGGCAGTTGAAGTTGTCAGATCAATATGTGAAATCCTTTACAGTGCTGTGTTACTTGTTACAGAAAGAAATTTTTCATTCTGTGAGTTTGCAAACTGTCAAAAATCTGATGAACTCAAGTGTTAAGTCATAAATGTGAGTATTTTGGAGTCCGAGTGCGACAGATTTACAACAGTTTGTGAACATGAATCCCACTTTAAGAGGGGAAAAGCCTGGCCATGGAAGCGGGAGAAGAGTGCAGATCTGTGGCAAAAGACAAAAGAGTATAGAAAGATGCAGAGGAGAGTAGAGGACAGTGATTTTTTTCTCCCATTGCCACATAAAAGAGAAAATATGAATGATATTGATTTTGTTACTGTTACTATTATCCAACCATCCATCCATCCATCCATTTTCTTCCACTTATTCTTTCAGGGTCGTAGGGGGTGAAGCCCATTCCAACTGCCATGGGGCAAGAGGCGGGATACAACCTGGACAGGCTGCCAATCTGTCACAGGACTAACACAGAGATACAGACAACCATTCACACCTATAGGCAGTTTAGAATCACCTATTAACTTAACCCTGCTATCCACAAGAAAGTTCCTGATTTGATTTCTTTAATATTCAAATAGTTAGTTTGACTTCCTGTCAAACACCTTCCCTGTGTTTCTGTCTCATTTCTGTGTTTAGGCCTTGATCTCATACATCTTGTTAAGCATTAGTATTCAGGTCTCTATCAGTATCCTTAGGCTATTACCTGTTTTACTTTGAAGGTTTGTTTTCTTTTGTGTCCTAGTTTTACTTCCTGTCTGTCACCCTCTCACTGTCTTCACTTGTGTTATTTTACCCGTGTCTCATCTCATTCCCCTCCCATTTGTCATTTCCTAATCAGCCCTCTGTGTATAAATAGTCTCATCTTCGGCTTAGTCTTTGTCACAATGTCTCCCATGCTTCCTGTCTAAGTTTCTCATTCACGTTTTTGGATTTCTGTTTGCATCCTTGGACTTTGTCTATTTCTGCAGTTAAAAGCTTTTTTTTTTGTCCATGTCATTTAGCCTCTTGCATTTGGGTCAATACCCCTTCACTGCACTTTTTAAAATTGATGTTCCTTTACAGCTTCACATCTATTACAGAATGAAATGTTCATAAAATACAGCTTCATGTTAAATACTTTACCATAATGAAGACAGAGAATACAACACATCAGATAAATGACGCTGTGGTGTAGGAGGAATTGCACTTTCATGTCTGTTTGAATGAAGACATTTAACGCTAAATTATTTTAACCCAGTGTTCATCTGTTCTACTGTTTAAGAAATCAAAAACTGTATTATAGAGATTATCAACTGCTGGTTATACGGCAGTTTTTTAAAGTCCATTCCTCTGAAGGTCAGTAGAGAGGGAAAAAGAGTCCATAATGTAGTTTATATTGTCCATAAGGAGGTATTTCTCAAGTCAGCAGGTGAAGTCTAGTCTGTTGTTAGTGTACACCTAGTGCACACAATGTCCCCAAGCTTTCCATGCTTGACACCAAGAATGGGTGTGTATCTGTCTTTGAGCTGTGTAGGCAATCTTGCATGAGTCCATATGCGTACATCACGTATCTGAGAAAGTGTGCATATATGTGTGTGTGTGTGTGTGTGTGTGTGTGTGTATGTGTACTCCCCGCGCTGCTCCTGTCCACTGTCACTGTCAAAGCTGGTCCTCTGGGTCTTTCAATGCACAGGTGGTGATAGACTGGCCCCTAATGAGTCCATATGGGACTGTCTGGGAGAGGTGTGTGCTTATGCATGTGTTCCTGCGTCTGTGTGTGTGTGTGTGTGTGTGTGTGTGCCACTGGCCAGAAAAGTCACTGTGCACTGTAGATATCAGTGTTCGTCTTGTGTAAAGCCCTGCTGTGTGTGAGAAAGAACAACCCACCCACTGACAACAGTAAAGATGAAACTTGACAGTGGGTGAACTAAAGCGTCCTGCAAACAGCTGCTGTGCCTTTACAACCACATACAAAAATGCACACTGGTTATGCAAATGCTCTGCTTTGCATTGTATAACAATCACATTATGGGTTCTGTGGCCAGCATTGTTACAGCTACTGCGCATATGCATTCTGTTGGTATTACTAAATTTTTATTCAGTTCTAATTTAGCTGATTCATTTAGCATTTGTTTTGATTTACTGTATTTCTTATTAAACTGTCAAAACCAGGCAATTAGGTTTTAATATCAGGATGAAAAAAAAAAAAATCCACTCCTCCTTGCCTGGTGCTCAAGTTTTGGTATTAGCCAACAAAATCAAAGAAATTATACACGACCACCCCAAGGTGAAGCAGGTTGTAGTCCATGTGGGAACTAATGAGATCCAATATCAAGTCTGAATTGCTTAAACAAGAATTTCTCCATTTGTTTAGGGATTTGGAGTCTGAAAACATTTTCACCTCTGGTCTAATTCCTACTTTCAGCTGTGGGGTGGGTTGTTTCAGTTACCTGCTGAGTTTTCACACCTGGCTGTCATCACTCTGTTGTGACTATGAGGTGACTTTTTAAGATAAATTTATCTTGTTTTGGGAGCACAGAGGCCTTTACCGGAGGGACGGGATACACCCTAATAGAACTGGTTCTCACATGTTGTCGGCATAAATATCTTATTATTTACACCACTCGCATGCTGCACCTTTCTCTGGCTGCTCACATGTACCACTCAACTGCCATAATCACTGATCAAGCTCCACCCCCTTCCAGCAGTATCTGATGTCCTGCATGTCCGAGCCGTTCTCAGGTTTGATCCCCCAGTCTAATTACCGCCTACATTAGGAACTGACCCACAAATTCAGCAACTGATTTTAATAGAGACTCAATTATTATTACAACAGAATGACTGCCATAACCTCCAATACCCCAACCCTTTAAAGACTGTGTCTCCTCCCAGACTGCCTAAAAATAAACAAAATAACAGCAAAAAATATTTCTCAGACTTTTTATCTGATTTAGTGCTCAGTTCAGATAAAATAATTATAATGGGTGATTTTTTTTTTTAACATTCAAATAATAGCCTCGACACTGCATTTCATTTATTAGACTCACATCCCAGATCTTGTCCTGACACAAAGCACAAAATCTGAACACTTAACAGTTTTCCCCGAAAACTGATCATTTCTCAATAACATTTAATTTTACACCAAGGGATCCAAAATTACATTTAAAAGCCTTCTCCGCACACGCAAAGTCTTGAATGATCAGGGACCATCGTAGCTTTAAGACCTCGGAGTATCATATTATCCCAACATATTTACCATTTTTATCCTTTTTGGATAAACATGGCTGGATCAGGTAACCCTGAACCATCCCGTAGTTATGCTGCTATAGGCTCAGACTGCTAAGCGACGTCATGTGAAGCACTGAGCGCTTCTTCTCCACTCATCTCTTTTCACTCCCCAGGTGTTTATATACCACTGCAGCATGCCATTATATTTTATGTTCTCCCTCCTTTAGTCTGTGTTTTAGCCTGTATCCCTACATTCCCTTTTCTCTTCTCTTTCCTCTTGTCTCTCTCCCCTCACCCACATCCGGTCGCAGCAGATGCCCCTCCCTGAGCCTAGCGCTGTCTGAGGTTTCTTCTTGTTAAAGGGGAAATTTTCCTTCCCACAACTGCAAAGTGCTTACTCACTGGAGATCGCTTATTTGTTGGGGTTTTCTCTGCAGTATAAAAGCCCTTGACACAAATGTTGTTGTAATTTGGCACTATATAAACAAACCTGAATTAGATTAATTGAATTGTTATTTACATCATGAAGCTACCTAAATTACTAATAATACAAATACGTGTCCGTATTGGGGGGAAAGTGCTTTAGTATATTGATAATGTGTTACCTCATAATCTATGTCTTTAAATATAAAATGTATAAACATGCAGTTTAAATGCAACAGGTCTACCTGCTGCATTTTTGCATACAAATGCAAAAAAAAAGGGAGCAGTTTTATCTGTTTAACTGAACTCACTGGACAGATGTGTTTCACACAGTTGGCTTTGTGTACACTAAACTTAAACTCTGAGAGGTGTGTGTGTGTGTTTTAAATTTTTCCATTTGAGTTCAAATGCGTTATCTTTCTATCTGTTGTTTCAACACAGTGTGAGTCACTGTGTTGAGTCAGTGGTTTAAAGCTGGTTTGACCTGTTACATGAAACCTGCCTCACATCATGTGGAGGAGTGAGACAGCTGCAAAAACAATAAAGAAGGCTTTGTGTCAGCAGACTACCACAACTTCCAAGTGACAAATTTCATTATGCATGGTGCAGAGACTCTCCAGTAAACACTCTGATGTTTTTCTGAAATGCCAAAACACAAGTAACATACAATCCCTTCTGTGTTAGTGGCGTACCGCTTCTTGTTGTGTGTTACAAGTTTTGTTTGGATTAGCAGCAAAAACATGAAAAAACCAAAACAAAACGAAGGAATAAATCAGCGAAAATGTGTCAAGATCAGATTCTGTGAAAGAAGTGTGACGCTTTCAGTTGTTTTATAATTAGCGTTATAACAGGGAAACTCTCCACACACGGTCGTGAAGAGATCACAAATCTTGTTCATATGTAAATGCTTCTACTTTCGGTATTCCAGTCATCATGTGCAGCGGCAGAAGGACGTTACAAAATCAGCGTTTTGAAAAAATCATTTTAATTGATCACATTTTTCACAGATCTTAAGAAATATGCCTCGTACAATTCTTTTAAAGTATACATCAGAAAACGTATAAATTGAACTGAGCGACAAGAGAAGATTACAACTTGCTACGTTATCCACCGTATTGGGTGAACAGCCACTTACCTGTTACCTTTATCATTTTATACTTGCCTCACTGGATCTTTTGGTTGTTAATTTGTTAACTAAAGACCGGCTATATTAAAATCTAAACGACATAACGGCAGCAAAGTGAATCACTCTTTGTGCTTTGTTAAAGTCCGTAAAAAGGGAGGAAATTAAATGAATCATTTGAAAGAAATGACTTTTGCTTAGCTTAATGCATCAGAAAGTTAATTCTATTACATCACGATCCATCACAACGTTATATTACAACACTCCACTCCTTTCACACATCAGATAGAACTAGAAATCAGCCGGAGATAGAACAATTAGAATGAATAAGATAGAACTATTGAGACTGAAGAACAATTTGTTCTTTATCCCAAATAGTTTAAGGATACTTCCTCTTATTTAGTGTGCAGAGCCTTGTCGTCTTATGGCGATCTAACATTGCACATAATAATTAAAGCAGTCTCCTCTAACACATCTGAGCAGGAAGAATGAATGAAAAGGGAACAATGCTGTCTTGCAAGCAGATGAGTGAAACAAAAAAGACTATAATGAGGATTTAATACAGCACTCTGGACACCCTCTGAGAACAGAACTGTATCAAACAAAGTGAGGAAATGCAGCTTAATGTGACGGACGTGACTTACGAGAGGGAAAAACACTTTTGCCTGATTAATGTAATGCTTCGCGGTCAGTTTACCGGTTGATCCACGAAGACTACTGTGCCGAAGTTACCTCCTGGTGTGCCAGTTACTTCCATTACTTCAGACTCAATGTGACATTATAAATAACACATAAGGAAGATGAGTGTCGTGACACATAAAAGAGTTCAGATTACAAGCGCCTGGGTTTTTGAAAATTCTTATGACCTTCTTTTATTATAGAAAGAGATGTGTTTAATGATATTTTAAATGAACAAATTTTTTTTTTTAGTATATAGTGTCTAATTGGCTATTGAAGCAGCATATGTGGCATATTAACCTAGCATATGCCGAATTTATTGTTAAAAATAGTCATACATCACCATTCATCTGCTTTCATTCTTGGGTGTGGGTTATCTTCCAGTGCATCTACATTTTGGATGTGCCTTAGGAATATACATGATGGTTCAAAGACAGAGCAACACTAAAAAAAAAAAAAACAGCAGACAGTCATTTGGAAACAAGGTTCACCATCACTACAACAGATTCCATTTTTGAATGGCTCTGTTATTATGAATATACTAATATATTTGTTGGTTTGTTGTTTCTTTTTAACTAATTTTATTTCTGTTTAAAAGACATACTGTGTTTGAGTTACAAAAAATTCATCATACTATTTGAAGCACATTTAAAGGAAAACCTGCAGAAAAACACGACTCCTCACTCACATCAAATGGACGCCAGTTACATTAAGGAGCACGGAGCAGAGTGCATTTGCTTCCTGCTATAAAGTCCTGCATAAAAAATTCTCCAATTCTGCGGCACTTTTATGTCAGTAATTGACAGCTAGCATTGTCCGCCATGTACTCCGCTAATAATAGACTGCATGACGTTGAAGCAGTAGCAGCCGTGAAGGCCGTTTTCAACTCCCCCAGGATTTTAGAGACATTTACGAACCAGATTTCAACAGGAAACAAGATAAAAGTGTGAAGAACAGAGGAACAAATGTAAGTACGTATAGTGGTGGGCAATTTTGACAGAGACAGAAAACACCATTGCCGACAGATGTGATTTACTCTAAGTGGCTTAAAGCAAGAGATGTGCTGTGTAGTTGCCATTTACAAATAATGGACCTGTCATATATGATGTGGGAAGACGAGGGTATAGAAAATGGGAGATGCTACTGGTTCATTGTAAGAATGTTTATGTAAAGGTCAACCTTATTATACTGATATAGAGTGAGCATAGTAGCAAAAACAAGCTTGTCAAACAAGGCAAGCAAGGATCTGTCAGGGTTACAAGGCAAGCAGAGGCTTAGTTAGTGATTATTTAAGCTGTGACAGTGCTCCAATGAGGGAAAATAACACTATAAATTCACATGCCTCAGGGCAAAGTGTGTTCTGTCGTGGACAGAGAGAGAGAGAGAGAGAGAGTGAATGCTAATAAACACAATCAAAAATAGAGTCGAAAATAAAACTGTTTCCATTGTTTTTTGTTACTTCCAGTAGATATTAAACAGCAATCCTACTAATAACAATAGAAACACTTGTTTTACACAATATAGGTATAAATAAGTGATTCAGTGATGTTGGAATATAACCAAAAGAGAACAGAAAGAGCACAGTATGCTTATGTTTCACAAGGCCGGCATCATTAATGCAAAAGTAAGTGACATTTGTTTGGATGTCACTCAAACGTGTCTTTGGAATCGTAAAATGAGTATAAAACAGAAAGTCTGAATGGAACAAAAAAGCTCTTAAAGTCTGATGGAAGAAGTGCTGCAAATTCCCCCCTTTTTAAAAAAGAGTTAAAGGAAATATAGGATTTTGATCAAGCCAATTCAAGAAGGTGAAAGGCAATGTAATTCTCTTTCATGAATAAATCATTTTCTCCCTGTTTCCAGCCTCGATTTTCCCTGACAGATGCCCGTGTGTCCTCTTCCATTACCCATGTCATTTCCTCCCCTTCAAGTGCATTCCTGCTCTTGTCCTTAACACTGATCCCTGAGGACTGACAAGTAAGCGGAGGGAAGTGATGGAGGGGAGGAAATCACAAGGAAAAATGGTTAAAAACTATAAAAAGGTTGCAGTGGGAATGATCAGTGTTTGCACCTTTATGCAAAGATACAAAAAATGGACGTAAAGACAAAAGAGCATGTGGCATAAATTAGCCATTGCTTTGTTTAAAAAAAAAAAGCAAAAACAATGACACAATAAAAACCAACACTGGCAGATGGACAAATGCTCAACCAGTCAGGCAGTCGCACTTGAGTTTTGCACCTTACCAACTGTACATTCAGCTACACAAAGCTGTGAGAACCAACTTGGAGGCCATCAGCTGTCAGACAGACAGCTTTCTATTCATAAGGCAATCAGATAGATATAAAACCCAGCTCATGAGTCAGGCTCACACACAGAGAGATACAACTGCTGCTGCTACTTTTATGCTGTTCTTCCTCTCCACTGAGACTAGATAAAAACAGCGAGATAACATAATCCACCATAAAAAAATTTTACTGTTAAGAGTTGATAAATTCTGACAGGGGAGGGGGAAGGCGAGGAAAGAGGGAAGAGATGAATATGGGAGGGGTTATTGGGTGTTTGAACATGGTAGAATGAAGTTTAAAGAGTGAGATACTGAGAAAAATTGGAGTGGGGACCATCCTATAGCAAGGATGCCATAGGATAAAGAGTCAAAGATTCTGGAGAAGAAGATGGAGAACATGAGACAACCAAAACAGGGCACAGGGTTTCTCAGTTTCTCAGCTGTTTGCATGCCAGGGTTACACCATAGTCATCTGGATTCCTCCAGAAAAAACTGATTAATGGTAAATATGAAATGAAGCACCAAAATAGCAGGAAGAAATAAATTGGATGTGGGAAGAGGAAAGGGGTGTAAAAGGTTTGTAAAATGAGTGAATGGAAAAAAAAATGAAAAATAGGAGAGACCATGCTAATGACCAGCTTTCTCTCGCTTTCTGCCACGGCTAATTTCTGATTGTGTTTGTTTCTGTAGCTCATTCTCTGTTTTTCATCTTTTATTCATACTATTTCATCCCCCTACCTTGTGTTTTCTCCATACATTGCTCTTGTTCTCTCTGTCTCTTTCTCTCCCTCTCCCTTTAACTCTAGACTGCTAAATGTAGGTCACTCTGTCTGGAAGCTCCGCTCTGCTTTCTCCCTCTCCATCTCTCTCTCTCTTTTCGCCAGTCATTCAGTCCATCGTTTCCTGCCTCTTCTTCTCCTCCACTGGGGCTGCCAATTTGTCTGGGCTGGGAGCCGGTTGTCGGATAGCTTGCCTGGCTGGATACCGCTGTTACTGGATATGATTTATATTGCATATGGAGAGTGCAGGATCTGCACAATTATAAGGCCGGCTGCATCTATATCCTGGAAATCAGTGGAGAGAT
Source organism: Archocentrus centrarchus (assembly GCF_007364275.1). NCBI lineage: Eukaryota > Metazoa > Chordata > Actinopteri > Cichliformes > Cichlidae > Archocentrus > Archocentrus centrarchus. Next base: position 17,437,372 of record NC_044361.1, on the reverse strand, counting down.
TTCCAGTGCTTTATCCCTAGCAACGTGCAGGTGGAGACTGAGCATAGCCAGAGCCAAGCTGCTGCAAGACTGTTTTTAAAAGAGGGCAGTGAGAAACCTTTGGCATTGCTCCTGCTTCTTATTCTATCCAAAAAAAGACCCTTGGAACGTTGCATGTTCGCTCGCTTCCAAAATCCACCACATAGTCCAAATTTCGTTTTCTTTCCTCTCACTTTTTGTGTGTCTCGTTATTGGCAGGCAGGTTGAGTTGCACATATTCCTTTTGTCAGGATGATACTCCAAGCCTCTTTGAAGCAACTTTGAGCACAAGGCAAGAAGACAGAGATTCTTGAAATGTATTTCTGGATTTTACAGCAGCTCTCCACCAAGAAATACAAAAATTGCGGTGATGTCAAGGTTTTTGCCTGCTCCTCTTCTCTCCCCTTCCAAAAAATATGGGAGTGGAGTGGTGAGTGTGTGTCTGCTTCCTCTGCTTGCCGCAGTGCAGTGCGACTGGCTTGGAGAAGTGAGGGAGGCACAACGCAGACTGTTGCTAACTCTGTAGTGGCAGACTGGCAAAAAAAAAAGTGGATGAATGTGTGTAGCTGGATGGCTGCAGTTTAGTAGCACAAAAATCATGTGAGGCCATCAATCAGCCATCCCTCACTGTCAGACACAGTCATAACAAATAGCCTTGCGTATTAGTGGGAGAGTGAGTGGGTGTGTAAGTGGGTGTGAACACAACAGTCATCACCTCAGAGACCATGCAGACATACACTATAAAATACATGCAGACAAAGACACCTTACACACACACACACATACACACACACACACGACTGCATGTAAATATAAACAGCACTTATCCCAACTAGCAATAATTTTGCTATGCCATTCCACATAGTCTAGCCTCCTGTAGTTTGGACACCTTGTTGAAGTTTTCAACCGTCCAGGAAAGGCATGTATCTTCCTCTGCCTCACTGGGTTGAGAAGACCAGCTATTCATACAAAGCTTATCATGGTGAACTAAAACTAAACTAAAAACTGAAACTAGCTGTTAAAACAACATTTTGAAACTGAAATAAAAATTAAAAACTAGACTTTTGAAAAAGAAAAAACTATGTACCTAACTAAAATAAAGATATAAAATGTCTTTGGTGCACATATTTTTAAATCTGTGGTAATCAGTGGTAATCCACTGTAAGAGTATTTCAAGTCCACACCGGTCAGAGGAAGATCCACTTCCCACCTCTTTCACCTCTCCTCGGGTGTCTTCCTTCAGATGTTCATATTTTTTTTCTCCACTGCTTCTGGCTCTTGTTTCACTCTTTCTTTCTCTTCCTCATCTTCTTCACACTGAGCAGGACAAAGGTCTTCAGATGCACCTTTGTGCAAGCTTTTTTTTTTTTTTTAACTGACCTTCCCGTTCCTTTACTGCTTGAAGCTCACCTGCTTCTGCCACTGGTTTTCCAGTTCCTCCAGCTGGTTGGTCCACTCTGCCTTGAGTGTTTTAAGATATTTTTCAAATACTACTTTCATCTAGCTCTTGTCCTTCCTCCAGGCAGCACTGACTGTGTCATTTTGAAAGAGTTGGTCCTGAAGGGAGGTAATCTTCATTTCTCTTCAAACCTATCTTCATATCTGGTTTCTGTTTTGTGTCCAAATCTTTCAAAGCAAAATTTAGCCTGCTGTTCTCTTCCTTGGGATATTAAGTGTTTCATAAAGAAATGCAATTTCTTCTGCTTTCTGTGTGACTTTAACCCACTCCTTTATCAAACTGCTCATTTTTTTTGCAAGGTCCGCTTAATTACATTATACTCAATATGTCTCCAAAGTGTACATATGCACATCTACAGTTACCTTGCCTGTTTACACAGTTATTAATAAACAATTGATGTGGCTCTGGAAAGAATGCACCTACAGTCAGTGGAAAGTCAACTGCGTGCATGTCTGATCAAACTCTGTTTTTTGTTTGTTTATGCAGTGATTTATAAGAGAATGTAAGTTGTAAATATACTGTTTGTGCAATGCAATTAAAGACGGTAGTCTAAATGCCATTCTAAGAGTTGAACAGCTGGTGGTTATTGAATTTCTCTCAACTGACTAAGACTCAGTTCACTGGCAGCACCTGGCCTTCGGCTTTCAGACTAATATAAGAAACATGGAGGATGTGATTTTTTTTTTTAAAGCCCCTCAAACTTCAATGCAATCCCTTTGCAACTGAAAACAAACTGCTATTTGTTTTCAGTAAAAGAAGATTTGAAATAAAATAAAAAAATATTTGACGGCATAAATAACTGCATCTTACATTTGTCTCTAATTCATACAATGCTTGTTTGGCATCATCACTGCAATGTTCAGTGTGTGTGAAATGGTCACCAAAATTATGTTTTTGAATTGTATTTATCAGAGGTAACCAGTTTAACTTGTGTCTGATTTGTTTAAACCAGCGTGTGTTTAATCCAACTAGACTGGCTCAATACTACATGAAAAACAACTTATTTACACGTTTATTATACAAATGCTTAATAACTGAAGTATTGAACAGCAAAGTAGATGTTTATAAGAGGGCAAATAAGTTTCATATTAAAATGTTCTGATTTCTGCAATGAGCAAAATGGTCCTTGAGAATACAAAGAGAAAAACATGGGTGCAGAGGGCTAAAAACAAGCCGTGTGATATTACAGAAACAAAAATATGTCATTCACTGATGATAGCTGAGAAATGTAAACACAAGTGACAACCCTTTTAAAACCGCTCTCTGACTTAATCTGACAGTGTGGCTCTTGCTGCCCTTTTTTTAAAACCCCCCCTCCATTCCCCATCCCTCTGTGACATGCACATACGCATTGTCAGCCACATCCATCCATCCATGCCTGCCAGGTGTGAAGAGGGAGATGGCAGTCAGTAATTGGTGAGAAAGCACTTTATCACTTTGCTGGAGAATGGATTACATCCGATGTGTTTCTAATATGATTGAACATGGAGAACAGAAATCATATCCACTCTTGTTACAGAAACCCAAGGCAAACTCCTAAAGTGAAAAGCAAACTGCAGCGTTACATCGCACATTTTTAATAAAATGCACTCTGATTTCACAAAACTGCTCATGACAGATAGCTGGAAAGACCTAAAACGACTAAAGGACCACTTCATACAAATAAAAATAATAATACAAATAAAATAATAATAATAATTTTCATCAAACTGATACGAAAGCTCCATGATTACTGGAAGTATTGCTTTTATACATAATACACAGGGAGTGTCAGTTTCCTGCAATGGAAAGTACTTTCACCACACTGAGCTACATCCTGCTCTGGTCTATAGTCAAAGCTTTATCTTCTTATTCTGAGTCATGCTAGATGGTGCTAAAAGTTTCTATTAAAGAATCTCCTCTTCAGGGATATTCACAAAGTTGCTGAGATAAAGTTTTACTGTTATGCTAAGTGAAGTTTTTAAAGGTGCAGGTTAAGACCCATTTATGTTATTGACCTACTGTTTCTGAACTAATGTACTCATCTCTGTATAATCAAGCAGCATTTTTACAGTGCCCATGATAATGAGAATTGGGCAAACTATAATTTTTTCTCCAATGCACTGTTGGAAGGTCTAAACCTGGAAATAAACCAGCATGGAGCTTTCATTTCACCTGTTTGTGCTCCATCCTCTGCTCAGGCCGAAACAATTTCAGAAGTAAAGTGATTGGTCTTCATAAGCTAATTGCCCAGATACAAAAAAAATAAATAAATAAAACATTGCCCAGATGCTCTATGCCATTGGCAAGGCATATTCTTAACTACATGGAGCGGAGAACCGTTTCTTGGATGCTTCGCAAATGTGCTGCAGCACATTTGGTGGAATCACAAGCACTGTCTCAAGTGAGTGCAATCAGCTCTTGTGCCCACATCAGCCCAAAAATACCCCTGCTACATGTCTGTGATGTCACAGCTTCTGTCCTGCCCACAGCTTAAATTCACACCAAAAATGTTTCAGAAGCAGAGCATGTGGTCTACATGGGGGTCTTTTATTTTGAAAAACTGATCAACTTCTATATCCCATTCCTATGTTGGACTTGCTGCACTCCTTTTCTTTGTAGCTTGACATGCTCTGTAAAAACAGAGACCCAGCACTTTTTTAAGCAACCTGAGGTGTGCTGGTAAAAAGACTGCTTCTACTTTCTCCAAGACTGAGAACCTTATTTAAATGCTCGTTTGTTTCTTCACTCTTTCTTTCCCCACTTCTCTTTTCCTTTGTCCCTGATTTGACTGACTGCACCATCACACCACTGAACAAGCAGAGCTCAACTTTCTGTGTGTGCATGCGAGTGTTTGCCATCCATGCTCCAGAGACGATAGTTAATCTCGGGAGATGTGAACCACACAATATGCTGCTGTCTCATCACCTGAGGTTCACTCCAGGGAGCCTTCCATGTGTGTCATTCAGGCAGTTTGCCTGGGGCTGGTTAGGAGGGGTCTCTAGAGAGGTATGCCCCACACAGAACTAACACACAGAAAAAACGTTGGAGGTGACAAGGTGAGGCTATGTCTCTCTGATACCTGGTCTCTGTCAAAGCTCATGACAACTGGTCACCTCTGACTTGACACGGCTGCCACACACACACATTGATGTGCAAATGAACTCAGGTATATGTACATAAATTCAAGACTATGCGCATAGATACACACACATATCCTCATGTTCACGCATTCATTCTGATGTAAGCTAGTCCATCACTTTGCATGGTAGGTGTACGCAAACACCTACTTCAGTGACATTTTGTAAGTGCAGGCATTTTGCACATGAAGGTCAGATGTCAATTGCCATATATACTTTAATATACATGTGTTAATATGAATCTCTTTATTTATCTACTCCCAGAGGCCTTATACCCTGCTAACGCTCTGCTTTTGTTGACATTATGTAACTCTTATAGAATAAAAATGGAAAGCAACACAGTCTTTGTTCTGTTTAGAGTGCGTTACTATAGGCATGTTATTCTGCATGCATCACTATGCCCCCCAGTTCCATCTGTTTATTTTAGCTGGAAATTGATATTATATCTCAGATACATCTGAAGCTGAAAGCACATTTTGTGGCCTGCTACAGTAAAGCCTGTGTGTAACTGGACAGCAAATTATATATATATATATATATATATATATATATATATATATATATCTATATATATATATATATATATTTTTTTTTTTTTTTTTTTTTTTCCCCTCACACACCTCTCTATCAGTTCAAGACACACTACTACTGACTTGGTGTGTGTGTGTGTGTGTTTGTATTTCACTTAACCACTGCCTTGGTAGTTAAGCCCTGCCTGTGTTTACACTTCCTAGAGAAACAACCTTGAAATGCGACAGATGTTCAAATTCACCTTTCTGAACTTCACAAATCAAAGCAAGACCACTAATAATGAGCTCTTGTCAGTTAGAAAAGGGAGATTGTGGGGTTTTAAAAAAAAAAGTATATATGCACAAACATTCACGCTCCCTATCACACACCACCAATCATTAACAGCTAAACTAGGGTCATACTTTGCAGCTGCTCTTTCTGGATAAGATAAGACTTTGCTGCTGTGAGAGAGACTGTGTGTGTGTGTCTTTTGTGTGGATTTATGTCTGCATCTTTGTCTCTATCGGTGCCTGAAACACCTGTTCAAACAATGCTTTAGAAATATTACTGAATAAATACATTTTATATATACAGTAACCAGCCACCTGTCTGTTATAGGGTTGTAAAGGACTCTGTTGGGGGTACTGACTTCAATGACTTGAATATAATAAATCAAAGAGCTTCATTGTCTGTCCTGTAGTTTAGTAAAACATGTTGCAGGCCGTGCTGTCAGTGCATCCCTGTGCTTTCAAGGGGTTGAGAATTTTCCTGACTTTCAGTATTCTCTGGATGCCACCCATGCCCAGATCAGCAAGTTATAGACCCCAGGGCAAAAAAAGTTGGTGGGCCCTAGCCAACTTTTTTTGATGATGAGGCTTTTTTCTTGCATCAGTAATCAGATATATCTTGAATAGTTTGATTTGGAGAGCACTGTACCTTACTACAAAAATGAAAAATAACCCATCACAACTTCACTAAAGGCTCTAAAATGCTTAAATACTTAAATGGAAATGAAACAGCCAGAAGTTTTGTAAATAATTTTTACCACAGCACTATGTTTAATGTAAGTTTTTGCAGACACACATACCTGTCGACGTCTTTCTCTCATTCTGTCTCTGTCTCTCCTCTGTTCAGGGCCTCTTGCTAGTACCACAGCGGGATGTGTCCATTTAGAAAAGGAATAAACTTTTTTTTTTCCTTGTTGAAAAAGTTATAATGCAGAAATATTCCTTGGATAATTGCTTCTTTGGTCGTGAGGTGCAGCAAGCCTTCCACTGAGGATGAGGGCACCCTGGCTCCTTCATTTATTTAGACCCAATTTCAGGTCATAAATCCACTGGGACCGTGAGCTGCTGCTGCAGCTAATGTAGCTAATTAGCTTGCATGTCATCGCTATACCATTTAAGTTAACTGCAATGTTTCCATCCTGAATTGGTTGAACAAGGGGCAATTTTCATAAAAATTAGGCACCCATTTTTTTTTGTTTTCCTCTGTCGTGCCTGTTTAATTCATTTCAGAAGCACCATATCACTCGCGAGCTGACTTTAGGAGGGAGTACAAGCCTCAGCAGTGTATGTGAGAAAGGGGCAGGTAAAACACCTCCACTACTACAGTTCTGTACCAACATAGCAATACACCAATATAATTCTGTTATATGAAAAAACTATCCATCCATCCATCCATCCATCCATCCATCCATCCATCCATCCATCCATCCATCCAATTCATTTTCTTCTTGGATGGCCCCCAACTGTCCACATACCACTGTAAATAAGGTAAGCAGAAGGGGATGATCCAAGAGTTCCAGTGTATTTCAGGATTTCTATCATTAAAACAGTTTCCATGTGATTTTTTTTTTGTTGTGTTCACCTCTCTGCAAATCACACACGGCAATGCTGTTCTTGTTTTGCTGAAAAGAATAGAACAAAAACCTTGAAAACATACGTCAGTCCTGCCATCGACCCAGACCCCTCATATATAACGGCCTTCTTATTTCACTGATTACATCCTTTCACAGCTACTTAAGGAGGGCAGGTATGTGGTCCATGTGCAGTCTCTAATTCAAGTGGCATGCATTGTCAGAGTGTAATTATAAACATCCGATCCACTGGTTATCTCGATTAAATCTTGCGCAACCAGCATCGAGCAAAGTAACATGCAGATTGCTGTGTGGATGCGCACATTAAAGTGATGAGTTCTGTTTAGTATTCTACACCCTCTGCTAGTTTATGGAGTGAAAATAATTAGGAGTGTTAGAGATAGTGACATCCCTGAGATGCATAGGAACACAGAGTTCATTCATTTCCCTGAAAAAATCCTGAAACAATTAAAACCTTTCACAGTTTTTTTACATCACTGACACCCTCCAGACATCCATTACCACCACCCCCCTCACTGTATGCTTAATACTGCAGTTGCGTCTGTTTCTTTTGTTGAAGATTGCAATAAAGGTCAACCACGGCTGGGATGAAAACAATAATGTGGTAGAGAAAAAGCATAACTGTTAATATAATTGTGTTTTTCAGCACTGTTGATTATGTTTCCCAGTTTTACCCTATATCCCATCACCTTTTCAAAAGCTGTTTCATCATTAAACTGTGTATTTTCCTATTTGTCATTCTGGTATTTTCATTACTTAGATTTCACTCATATCTGCGCTCTTTGATTTAAATAATTTATTGTGAACGTTCTCTTGTTTTTTAATAGATCAGCTACTGTTATGACTCAGAGTTCAAGCAGGGTAAACTCTAAGTAGGGTTTGTGACAGCCGGCCAGTATACACCTTCATCAATATTAAGTATGGGAAGATTTAAGTTTTCATGATACTGACTGGATGTACTCTGAGTGGGTGGCTGACCATATGGTGTCAGTGTTCTGAATAACAGATGACCTCAGATCAGATTTATCTTCGGGAGGGAGATGGGGCGAGAAAGGAAAGAGAGACAGGGTTCTCTGGCAACAGTCTTCACCTAACATTCGTGCCAATAAAACAAAGTAGGCTTAACAGTACAGAGAGAGGGAGAAAGAGGCAGAAAGTAGAGAAGGAGCAGGGAATAAACAGATGGGTGAGGAGACAGAGTCCACGCAGAAAGAGGAAGAAGGAGAGTTTAAAGACATAGGAAAGACTTTTTACTGCTCTGTAGCCTGCATAAAGACAGAGGGTACCAGGTTTCCTGACACAATCTAAGACCCAAGCAAATTTCAGATTGTACTTCAGGGAAAACCTGACATTGCTGTAAGTGTTTTTAGAAGTGGCAGAATACACAGAATATTTGAATCTTTTAATTCCACCTCTTTTATAGTTCTTGGCTTTGTACTTACTTTTGTTTTACTAGCTTATCCATTGGTTAAAGTCAACTTTTCCCAGTCATATTATGTTGTACATGTGGTGCAACACAATGTACAATGTGTAGCAATGCATTTCGTTACATGTTTTCATACTGTACAAACCAGCTGAACTGAACTTCACTGTGGTCATTCTATTGAAGTCTATTTGGATTTGGGAGGGGGAGGGAAGAAGAGAGAGCGAGGGAGCAGGAAAGTTAGTGAAGTGAAAAGTGGAGGGATGAGTTGAGAGACAGCGAGAAAAGTGTGTGAGAAGGAAAGAGTGAGGACAGACAAAGAAAGTCGGGGGCTTGGGGGGTGTGTGCAAAAAGACACCTGTTGAGATTAGGGTTGGCACGCGACCCACTCCGACTCGCGGGGCAGCTGCACCTCAGCGGAACAATGGCAGTAAAAGGGAGAGACAGAGAAAGCGAGAGGAAAGTTTGAATGCACTACTTATCCTTTCAGGTCGCGGGTGCGTGTGTGTGCGCGCATGCGTGTGTATATGTGTGCGTGTGTGAGTGAGTGCATGTGTGTGGCATACTAATGTTTATAGAGAAGGTAAGGGGGGAGGGGAGGGAGTGACAGAAAAAAAAGACAGATAAGCGTGCCAAGAAAAAGATGTGTACTCAAGTTAACTGTGAAACCAAGACTAGGTGAAAGGTTGGATTTATGTTTTAGATATAGAATAGACTAAACTAAACTAGAATAGAACAGAGTAGAATAGAGGACACCTGCTCAAAGTACTGAATGAGGTGTTAGATTTAACAGCCTACCAGCTGTCCCTCCAGGTGCACTAAATTCCCAAGAGTTTGTTGGAGGAGAAAAAAAAAGTATGAAGATATATGCACTTGAAATTGTTATTTGTGATTATTATTACTGAATTCATATCAGCCTTAACACATTCACAATGAGATGAGATTTTTTTGTTTTTGCTTTAAATTTGTACATTAACTGGTATCTCCTCCACTAAAGCATGGCTGATTCTATAGCAAAGACTTACTGCATATACTGCTCAAGTTTTCTCACATTTCCTTATTAAAAAAAGAAGAAAAAAAAACATTATGGCAAAGTGTGAGTTTATGAGTTAACATACTTATTTCCACTGCAGTTCTGCTCCATGAACACACAAATTGGAGCCCAATTACACACTGCTTTACTTGGATGCACTGCAGATTTGAGGCCATATTGAATATAATTGTATCCACTGAAATGCATCCACTAACGTTGGTAACTATACATTCATACTAATTTCCCTGTGGCGGTCTAAGTCACCTCTGACTTTGCTTTCATTAAGACACAGAACATCTGACCAGCTCTCTTACTCTTTTTCTATTTTACAGACACTTGGCACTGTTTTGTTTCTTTTATTTAATTATTTAGAGGGATTTTTTTTTTTATGTGAAGAAACAAGCGTGCTCCCTTGGAAGCCAGAATCATTAAAGTGGTGACTGATTTCAATCTTTTTTTTAACACCACCATATTGCTTTCATTTCCAGTTAATTCCACAGCCTGTTCTACCTTAGTACAGTCTGTTATACCTTATTCTAACATACCCGCAGACACACGCTCACTCTGCACAACAGTATCGCTTGGATGCCTCCCTTCGCACAGAGACATTATGTAATTCACCCCTGGTAACTGTATTCAATACTGGGGCTGATCTCTTTTACCCTCCCTAAATTCTCTGCAGCACAGCCAGGCAGGGTCCTCTCCGGCTATGCGACGCCATCTAGCGTCACTCCAACTCCGCACTGTAGCCTTCCTACAGCACTGCTCTCATCCCTTCTCCTTTCATTTATCTGACTCATTACACTTAAAGTAGATTAAACCACAAACTGTTTTACTGGGTGTACTGGATGTCCCGGGGAAACATAATTTAGCAACTAGTATGTTTTTCTATATATGATAATGTGTCCAAAAGCAAAGGTTTTTTTTTTAAGTGTTTTAACGTAGTAGATATTAACTTGGCGCACCTCTGTTAGGTTCATGTGGTAAGATTCGGAAAACAAGATAGAAAAACGTTTCATTGCTACTTTTTTCTATTTTTTGTACACAAGTTTTATCTTAATTGTGCTAAAGTAGGCACACTCTTCTCTGTAGCTAAAAGTAATAGTTTGCGCAGTGCCGTGCGCTTGTCTCTCGTCGTTTAGGCACACACACGCACACACACACACACACACGCGCACACACACACACACATCACACACGCGCACACAGTCTCTCTCTCTCTCTTTTTGCCCTCCTCGCTTTTCTCTTTCTAGTGCGCTGGAGAGGGTTGGTTCGATATGTGTTATGTGACAAAAGACCGCCCAACCCCGCCTCGGAGAGGGAAAGGGGGAGAGAGAGAGGGTGGGTGAATACGCAACGCATATATACAGCTCGGCTGGCTTTCAGTCTCTACTCACACCAGCCAAACTATCATGTCAGTCAGTAAAAGAAGCTCGTACACTGACCACCTGTAGGCAAACTACCACTAATTAAACCAATTATCAGCTGCTTCAGTCAGTTGTTAGAAGGATCATCTTTTTAAATGAGTAATTACATTATAATAAATAAACTTGCAGCATGTGTGTATCTTTAGCAGCCTGTACTGCAAACATAAGGCAATGCATGACCACATCAGCTGGGTTTATTATAGGTGTGCACCATGCACAATATCCTCACTGTCTGTAGGAGTGGAAGAAAAGAAGGTTAGTAAAATAGAGTATGGGGCTTTTATGTTGTCTCGGGCACATGGTTATAAACTGCACTGTGCTTAAATTGCCATATGGTGAAGTACACTTTGCTTCCCTTTAGCAAGGCTACATGTTAATGATATACACATGGGCTGGTGGTAAGAGTCGACAAGGGGGGGGGGGGGGGGGGGGTCATAACATAAGCCAATGTCTCTTTAAAAAAATGAAGTTTCTTGTTGTATTCTGGAATGAGGTCAGACACACGGCTCCTCATTGCACGCGCTGATTATTATTAGATTCCATTTTTGGCCAATCGGCGCCGAGGTGGGCGTGAGTCTGGCGCGAAGGCAGGCTAGCGACAGCATCCCATTGGTGGATTTTTATCGCCGTTGTATTACGGAAGAGATAAATGCAAGCAAGGGGGCCGGGCCGTGAGGGCTGCTTGAAACGCGACTGTAGGTGATGGGAGGCGGACAGTGTAACTCGCTCTAGCTTCTTTTTTTTCCCTTACCCAGCATGCATGGCTTTTGTTTCTGATGCAGAGAAAAGCACTTACCCTACACACTGTACTTGGGAGCCCTTTGTAAGTACCCGAGCGCACAGTGTGGCACCCAGTTTGCGCTCTGCAGCTGTATAGACTGTGTTCAGTGGCCCCACGGCTAAACTGGTTTTATAACAGAAGGGGAGACTGAGAGACTGATTACAGGGTACACAGTGGAGAGTGGGCTACACCGTGCTGTTTTAAACACCTACAGAACCTGGAAATTAAACTTTTTTTTTTTTTTTTTTTTTTTTTTTTTTTACGCATCTAGCCTTCTGAGGCTACGCTGGACTGAAGTGTTGTCGAGTTCACTGCGCATCTCAGGAGTGAATTATTTCTTGCACTGGTTTTACTCGGCGCAAACTGTGAAGAGGGGGAGAAAAGAGCTGAGTTTGCTTTATAGTGAATCAGAGGACCAAGGAGAGAGGGAGAGAAAAGCAAGTACACTGCTCTCCCTCTGTGTGCATAACTGGGCAGCATGGTGCAGAAAATGAGCCACACAGAGAGCACCACCGAGGCGCTGTCCTTTTTCGCCGGGGATTCGAGCTCCGACTCCGGGGCATGCATGGATCTCGAAACGGCAGCTTCGCCTCTCTCCCCGGGCTCTACTGCTTCTTCGACCCGCCGGCGACAAGTTGGGAGACAATCCGGCATGGTGTAAAACTCCCAGCGGCCACATCAAGAGACCCATGAACGCATTCATGGTGTGGTCCCAGATAGAGAGGAGAAAGATCATGGAGCAGTCTCCGGACATGCACAACGCTGAGATCTCAAAAAGGCTGGGGAAGCGGTGGAAGCTGCTCAGAGACAGCGACAAGATCCCCTTCATCAGAGAGGCGGAGCGGCTCAGACTCAAGCACATGGCGGACTATCCCGACTACAAGTACCGGCCAAGAAAGAAGGTAAAATCGAGCGCATCCAAGCCCAGCGCAGACAAGGGAGAAAAACTTAACAGTAGCTCTAATAACACCAGCACTAAGACATCCTCATCTTCGAGGAAGAACGGATCCAAATCACCCAGCAGCAGCAAACCCCACAAATCACTTTTCGGGAGCAGCAGCAATAGCACCAAAGCATCACTGTTTGCCTCTGAGAACCCAGCAGAGCACCACCCCAACTCTCTCTACAAGTCCAAGTCTATCTCCTCAGTAGCCAAGCAAATACCGGAAGGCAAGAAGCCCAGGCGAGTATACGTCTTGGGGAGCAGCGGGGGCCAGCTTGAGCGTCAGCCCGGCGTCCTCCGTCGTGGTCCCCGCCAGCCCGACGCTCAGCAGCTCGGCGGACTCCAGCGACCCGCTCAGCCTGTATGAGGACGCGGCCAGCGGCAGAGAGGAGGGTGCCGACTCCCCCGGCAGCAGCGGCAGCTTGGGCGGGTCTTCGGAGCGCCACGGTGGACACACATACAGCAGTCGGCGGGCTTCCTCACCTACCCCCTCCGGCTCTCCCTCCTCTGCCTCGTCCCAGTCCTCTTCGTCTTCGGAGGATGAAGAGTTTGAGGACGACTTGCTCGACATTAACCCAAGCCCTAGCTTTGATAGCATGTCACTGGGGAGCTTTGGCTCCTCGGTGCTGGACAGGGACTGGGATTTGAACTTTGAGTCCGGTTCCGGAGGGTCCCACTTCGAATTCCCCGACTACTGCACACCAGAAGTCAGCGAGATGATCTCCGGAGATTGGCTGGAGTCCACCATTTCCAACCTGGTGTTCACGTACTGAGAAAAGCAAGAAACGTCAGGTAATATCCTGCCAGCAAAAATAATAATAAAACGAGACCACAAACAGAAACAGGGACTCCTGCCTCAGTGGGCGCAATAGTTTGTGTTATAGGTTAACTACATCAGACTATTAAAACCCCACTGAAACTAGTCCCCGTCCCTTCTTGCCCAAAGAGGCAAGAGCTGCAAATCCTTGGAGAGCTAAACTTTAAAGCGAATAACTGCTTTTTGTAGGTTACTTTTCTTTGGATGCGTCGACTGTGGGACTTAGTACAAACACGAAAGTGAAGGGAGTGGAAAAAAAAATGAGAAGAGAAATGGAAGAGACTGAAACGCTCAGTCCTGGACTGTTTTGAACTGAACAACTTTACTGTGATTGATTTGCACGTCATGCGGTCCGCCGTTCACTTAATCAATGTTGTTGGCGATTTAACAAAAGAGAGAGGGAGGAAAAAAAGACATTTCACAACTTTTTACCAATCGCCAGGTGAACTTCACCACTAAAAAGGTACAGAAATGGGACTGCCGTGCGACATTTTTGTTGTGGTGTGTCACTAAGAGGGATTTTTTTTTTTTTTTAAAGTGAAACCAAGGTGGGTTGGAGTTTTTTTAAGTCGACTATTTTCTCAAAAGGAAAAAAAAAAAAAGCAAACAAAAAACAAAAACAGACAAAAAAAAAAAAAAAAGGTTAAGCATGATAGCCTACTTTGTTCCTATCTTGTGCTGAGATTTTCTGTGAGACTGTCGAGCAGTTTAAAAACTAGTATTAGGGTTATTTAAATGGATAGGTGGCGCTCGCTTCGGTTCTTCTCTTTAAAAGAAAGGAAAAAAAAAACGGACATTGAAATAATCACCAGCTGTTGTAATTTTTCAGACTTCAGGATTCAAACGCAACTTCAAATCTGTGCTGAACTTTATACACATGTTCTCTGTGATTCAGGACCAAAATTGTTTAATGTTGATTTCAGATTTTAACTATAGAGATCCTCACCGATTTTCTATTTTTTTCCTTCTTCCATCCTCCGAGCTTTGTTTTGTACATGTATTCAGATGCCATTTTATATGGGATGTTGTATTTATATACTGGGCCAAGACATTTTTGACTTGATAAGTTTTTTTTAATTTCTTGTATACATGATGTAGTCCTCTATTTTGTTTTTTCACGGTTGTTTGTCAGTATGTCTGTGTCTGTCACATTTCCTTCTCAGGCGAAGGGCTAGAGTTTTACAAACACACAACTTTTGATTTCTTTTTTTATATTTAAATGTACACACTTTTGGACACTTAAAAGAGAGGAAACAGTTTGATTATTTTCTCAGTGTATTTTTGTACAAAATCTATATAGAAAGTGGGGGAGTCAACAATCGGTGTGTGTAGCCTACTAATACAGCTGTATTGGATTTTCTAATTTTTAATACCCCGGCAGGCTGGTTTTCATGCTGCCTTCAAGTGCTTACAGTAAACTCGTGTGCTTATAAGCCTTTGTTGCCTGTCCAAACGCTTTTTGTAAAAAAGAAAAAACTAAAAAGAAAAAACAGGCAGCAGAACAGACCTTATGACACCGTGGTGCCAATTGTTTGATTTTACAAATCAAAGGCACCAATCTACATTTAGCTACAGATGAAGCAGAGGAGCCTTTATGTATCAGGTGGTTAATTCACGGTTTACTTCACTAAACAGGCAAACTTAGCGTAACTTAGCGTAACTTCTACCAGCACATACAGATATACAGATAAGACTTCTTTGACAGCCAGTCCCTATATATATATATATATATATATATATATATATATATATATATATATATATATATATATATATATATATATATATATATATATATATATATATATATATAGCTTACAGGCATGACATACTTAACTTCTAAGAATAAAATTACGATTTGTCCGACAGCACTTGAAAGCAGCATCAGCCTTTGTATCAGCCTACCTTCAACGTTTACAGTGCCAGACTGCAGGCTCCTTAAAGACACAGGAACGCATTATTTCTGCAGGCTACTCCTGTCGGCCATGTGGGTTTGAGAGCATCACCGTCTTGAGCAGCCACTCGCTTTTGCATTTCCTGTCAAATATCTTGCCTATGACAACAATGAGGAGATTGTAGCTTTAAATTTGACTTATTTCTTGATGTTTCCATGAACTGATGTCACATTTGCCAATCAACCACTGGATTCAAAAACGCTATCATTATAGCAAGTCAACAGCAACGATGATAACATCAAGCATATTCAAATTTTTGACTTGAGTTCTGCAACACCTACTTGTACTGCGTTTCTCATTGTATTTGAATATATAATCTTTTCTACTTGTGGGCTAACTATTAGCTAATAATTGTTTTAGTATCTTTATGGCATGGTGAATAGCATTTGTATTTCAGATTCAGGTTATTAGCTGTTGTGTTTTTCAGAAAAAAAATGGAAAAAATGAGGAAAAGCGATGAAACGTGAACTCGGTCTTTGTATATTTGACTGTATCATAAAGCAAAAAAGATTGTGTGTTTATGTACGTTGTTGCTATTGAGGACAGGCACTGTCTAGAGCTGCCATCTTTTACACATCATTACCTACATTCGAGGTGGTCAGTTCAGACTGTTTTTTTTATATATATATGAAAGCATTTTTAAATATATTAACTTTATTTTTCATCCATCCTGTGCAATATGCTGTGTAGAATTATCATTTATTGTCTCTAATCATGCCATAAACAAAAGTACCCACCCTTTTTTTGAGACTCAGAGAAAAGGGTGGGGACTCATGCCAGCTAAATTGTGTCCATTCACTGCCTGTCAGATTGTTGATACAAACTTGTGTACAGAACTTTTTCAAGGAAGGAAATAAATATCAGCTGGAACTGAAACTCAGCAACTCCTTTCTTGATTCTCGAGCATTTATTTTTTTAATTTCTCTGACTGCCAGAATACCCGAGAAGTGATATGTTTGTGTGCATAATATTACATTCCAAGCTCATCTACGAACAGTAATGACCAAAAAAAAAGTGTTTAATTATTACATTATGGGTTATTTAGTTTGGGGGTTACCAAAAATCCAATAGGAGGATAAGATTTTCACTCACCATGCCACTCCACCGGCTTTTAATGAGCTCCTCTGTTATGTTACCAAGCCACAATTTTCCTAGGGAGAAATGGACAATTGAAAGCAAATGTTAGCAGTGCAGACCGGTTCCAGAAGTTCTTGGAATAGCTTAATAAAACAGTTTGAGTAATGAGCAGTAACTGCTCCCCCCAAAAAGCAAAAAACAAACAAAAAGAAACCCCCTACCATTTACATAATTTTAAGAGGCAAGCAGAATGACTGTGAGGTCTGCAGTGAGAAAGAAAAGTGGTTTAGTGAAGAGTTATTCAAATATTGTGTTGTAAACTTTCCCAGCTACTGTGACAATTGCAAATAAAGTCAGTTTATATTATCCATACCTGCACATCCCAGGGACTTTCTTTAACTGTTCTCTGAGTGCAGTGTAAATGCTTCATACGTATGGCAAACTTTTGAAGACTGACTCAGCTCTAAATCACACACATGCTTTTTATTTCCGGTCACTATAGGACAGGCTGGGTTGGTTTGGAAAGAGTTTTATAGCAGGTGCCAGCTTCTATAGACTCGCAGTCCTCTTTATTCTGTAAATAAAGTTTAAAGGTCTTCTGTGGATCCAGGAAATTCATGATTCATGATTCAAACTGAGCAAATGAATGAGATGGTCTTAACCCCAATGTGACATAGATTTTAGACTGGATTTAAGACAAATGGGAGCTTTACTTTAAGATTTAAGTTCACATCACACATTCAACTGTGTTGATTTGGGACCATATTTTTCTTTTGTTCAAATGACATGACATTTCTTTACATGTGCAATTTTTTTTTTTTACATCACAGAGAAACCGCATGAAAAGCTGCACTTCTCTGTTCAAGCAGACATGTAAAATTGATTTGTGCCTCAAGGGGTTAAAATTCTAATGCATTATGCATAACTTAAAACCATGTTGTTACTGGGTCAAAGCATAAAATAGTTTAGCTCACTTGTATTGAGCAGAATACACAAGACATAATCCCAACCATACTAAATCATGATCATCAGCAGTGACCTCAGAATATCTTTTAGTATTACTAGACTGTTACAGTTTAAGTTCACGTGAATCTTTTCAGTCATAAAACATCACAATGAAGAAAGAGTGCTCTTTCCCCCTAAATATTTTATAAAACAACCTGGTAACCAGAAAACTGTTCGAAAGATGATGCAAGAATACACATTTACAAGAAAAAAAACATGAACTGCCAGCATCCCCTGTCTCAAACCCAAGCCAAGAATTCATCATGAAAAGCCAGCCTACATCATTGTAACTGACCAAATTAAGCCTCAAACACATTGGCCAGGTTTCTCCAAACACCTTATTTCTTCTGAAGAGTATCAGATTGCTTATTTACATCATAAATAAAAGAAACACACATACTAAGGCCACCTTAACTGGCTGGACAAGGGAGGCTCATTAGTGAATACATGATTATTGTCATTCAAAATATGGACATTCTATTCTATTCTCTTCTATTCTATTCCAGCCTGTTGTGCTGTTACCCTAGCATTCAGACAGTCATGATTTCCCTTCCCCCTCTCCCAGACGGACCCTTATTGTGGGGGAAGGGCTGTTTTAGCAGCAGTCAGCCAAGGGCCCTCCAGCATAGCTGACAAGCATGTCTGTCTACAGTATGCGGATGTGTCTTTGTGTGTGTGTGTGTGTGTGGGCATGTGCATCATACTACATGACATGGATATTTTTTGTGACAACACAAGACAACTGTATGTCTGTCTCCAGTATTAATGCTTTTAATTTATTTCCTTTTTTTGCTCCATGTCTTCTGTCAGCTAGAAGAACTACGCAACTCGAAGCCCACACAGGTGGATTTTATTGCATAACAGTCTAGTTGTATGAAATTACTGTAAATGTTCCATAGCTGTTGGAGTAACTGATTATGTGGAACTCATGTATGGTATGAACACCAGCGTTTCTTTTTCATTCATGACATATTTCCAATGTTGTGACTGGATCCATCTTGACACTCCTCTGATGTCTGATGTCTACTTTCAAATAGATGAGAAATAGGTGTAAAAAAGCAGTATTGGTTGAATATGCACAAGTGTATAAATCCATAACGGATATTCTGATGCAGCTACTAACTATGCCCCTAATAAAATACAGATAAGTGCATTTTATTGCAGCTTAACTGGCTGTGTTTTACAACTAACTTTATATTGTACATAAACAGTCTTTCCAGTTATAGCACCCACTGCATACTTTCTATCTTAATGTCCCAATGATATATAGTATCTTGTGAGGAGATAATATCTTGACTGTGTGGTATAATCTTGCAAATTTCCTAACGGTTCCAGCACTTCTGTGCGTCTATGTGTGTATTAAGCTCATCTAAGCTGTATGTAGCCTGTTCAGTGTGCAGTCTCATGCCTGGCTCAGCTGACTCCTCAGTGGGAGATGTGCAGGCAGCAGCCAGGGCAGAGCAGAGTGGAGCAGAACAGGCTGACTGCTGGAGTCAGTGGCCCAGTAAAATCACAGCAGGGGGGATAAGAGTTGTGCCAGAGGGGGCAGAGAGAGGTATGACTGTATCTCTGTCTGTCTGTATATATATATCCGTTCTGAGCTAAACCCAAGGGGGTAGATGGTGTTGTTTTGGTGATGGCACAATGACTATTTGTCTGCTTTTCTGATTTATACACCCCCAACTCCCCCAATTCTTTCTTTGTGCAAATGCCATTTGTTATAGTTGCCATTAATACACAGAGTTCCATGAGCAGTAGCACCTTCCTTTCATTATTTATCTGTATCTGTCTGGCATACAAATGAAGGACACAGTGGTGGTGGTGTCTACTATCTTTAGTTTTCAAGTCTCTACCTGAGTGGGTCTGTATAGATGTTCCCACAAATGCACACTCACACACACAGACACACACACACACACACACACACACACACACACACACACACACACACACACACACACACGCAAGCTGGTGTACACAAAGAGTCCCATGTACAAAAGCAGTATTGACTAGTATACTGCTTTTTCAGAATGCAGGTCAAGTCTAACGGGCAAAGCCACAGGGACCCTTTTTTTTTTCCTGCTTGTGAACAGCAGTGTGCCATGGATTTGCATTTGCATGCCTCCTGACGGTCTTCTCCACTAAATGTTACAGCCAGGACAAAGAGCTACATAAAACTGGGAGAGGGGAGACATAATTATGACTTCTTCCCTGCCCCTTCTTGTGTCCCTACATTACAACCCCACTCCACTGCCCATCCCCCCACCCTCCAGCACACCCACATTTAACACTACCAGCACTACCTGCACTGACTCAACACCAAAACCAGTTTGTACAGCTTTCCCAAAGAAAAAAAAAAATAAGAAAAAAAGTTTGACAAGGTGTTTTTGTCTCACTATTTGAAACAAAAGAATGCTACTATTTTCCTAAACATCAGTTTAACTCCAAATAACGCTTTTGCAGAAGATTTGACTTAGTAGTAGCAGCACTACTGATCTCTGCCATTGTATATATTTACACACCACTCTTTGCTTCACAAAACAATAAGATCCCCTTTTTTTCCCCCTCTTCCGTCTCTTCCTTTGTTCCCCTGCTACTGCTGTCCAGACACAATGGTAGTCTCCAGGCGGAGCATCCAGGAAAGTTTTTGTCAGCCAGCCAAAAGACAAGAAGAGGGGAAAAGTCATTATGTAGCAACGATTTTCTAGCGTTTCAGTTTTCTGAGTATTTCTTTTGATGGCCACTTGAACGAGAGAGAGAAAATTCTCAATGAAGAGCACCTTGCCTACAAAGAGGCTTTAATGAGTAAACAAATGGCGAAAGAAAAAACAAAGTGTTGCAATTAAAATGTCGAAAAATGAATAAATATGATATGATATGCCATGACACCGAGAGAATCAATTAGCTGATTGGTGAAAAGTTATCAGGAGTTAGTGAGTTTAAATAATTAAATAAAAAAATCGAATCCAACACTTGGTCTCTGTGATCTGTAATATTCAGAAGGATCCACAGTACATATTGTTGTGTGCATAGTTGTTTGACTTTGAGAGGGCGGGACTCTTTGGAGAGCGAAATGAACTAGGCGCGGCCAAAAGGAGCCCCATCCATCTATCACACGTGTAGACAAAGGGGGACTCCACAACACAAAGCTAGATGTGCCCTCTCAAACTTTTTCCACGACGCACAGCAACGCGCGCAGAGCAAACCGACTCCCCAGGTGAGTTGTTTCCGAGCGGTATACTGTCTTTGCCTTCAAGCCTCGAGCAATTTTGGAATTTATTTCCACTTAAAAGTTGCGGCTACAGTTGGTGCGTCAGCGCTCAAACTTGAGCACAAAGCAGGAGCGAGAGGGAGAGAGAGAGAGACAGAGAAATCGAGGCAGCAAGGAAAGAGAGAGAGAGAGCGAGAGGAGCGGTCCCCTGTTCCTTTGTCTGATGCGGGTCGCTTTGAGGAGAGAACTTGAGGGGGATGCTCACACACGCATCTCCATAACGCTCATTAACACTCAACTTGTGCTACTTAGAAGTAATTGTCAGGGAGCTTTAATGGAGTTGAGATGGAGTTTGTGCGGTTGCTGTATTTTTTTGTCTCTCGGGGATGTTGCGACACAAGACAAAGCCTGTCAAGAAGTTTGCGGAGGAAAGGACCTTTTACGCACGCAGGAAAAAAAAAACATCACAATTGGCCGATGGATAGTTTGTAAATGTCTTTTCCTTTCCTAGTGCAGTAGTTTGATGACTGTTGCGTTTGTGTTCTTGCGAAGTTGCCTCTGCACTATGGGAATTCAGCGCAGTGCAATCAGGTGTAAAGTCTCCAAGAAACAAAACGGTAACACAAAATTAAACTTTTTAAAAATGTTTTGCACAAATAAGAAATGCTGTTTGGAGGCAAAAAGACGCCAAGAGGTGAATAAAAAATGGGCTCGTCTTGAAAATCTTTAAGAAACTTGTCACAGTTTATTGGAAATAGATCAACAGGTATAAGTCGCTGCAGCTTCTTTGTTAGGCTACTGTAAAGGCTCCTTTGTTCTCAGTCCATACAAAGAAAGCCAGCAGAAAGGAGCGCAGATCCACCAGGAAACAACTTTTTTCTTTTTAAAACTTGTACAGTTAAATTAATGGGATACATTTTTCATTATGGTGTTTAATTTTAGCATTTCAAAGTGTTGAAATAGCTTTTATTTGCCTTTTTTTTTTTCTCTCCCAAAAAAGTAAATACCGGGGAAATCTCAATATAAATAGTTACTTGAGTTTTATTGTTGAGTTTCACCTTCATTTTTGTCTGGTAACTTAAAAAATTACAAATGAAGTGTGCATGGTTTCAAAACAAAACAAAGCAAACTTTCTTTATCTTGTGAAGGTGTGGTCAAACTACTTGTATGAATCTGAAGCATTCCACTGTGGAGTAGCTCTACTCTTAAACTTTGTATTAGACAGCATAGAGGAGAGTTTGCACTTAAAGGACTTTACGTGTAATTTGAAACAAAATCAGTCTTGCATTCTGTAAATAAAAAAATATAATTTTCAAGTTTTTAAAAAGTAATTTGGCACAGAGTTCATTCACACCTACTTTTACACTGCTTATTCACACCTGAAGTGTAAGTTCGATATGAAAAATTGTGCTGTAACACTGACTGACTGCAATGTCTTTAACCCCTTTTTTTTCTTCTTTTTTTCATTTCTCTGGGCACTGTCCTCAGGTGGGAATTTAAGCCATTTAACCAGGACAGCGTTTGCCTCCGGTGGATTAAGAAAAGAAAAAAAAATGTGTAAAACAACAACCAAACAAAACAAAAAAGAAAAAAAACACGTGGATGATGTACAGAGTCACCTATCAAGTCATTTGTAAGATGAAATGGAGGATTAAGAGACTGCAGTTTTCTTCTGGATGAACATGACGACTGATCTCATAAGGATTTAGACTTCAGCAGCAGCACCAGTCGGATTGTGTTTTACACACTTGGAAATCTAAACCTCATGGAGATACTTTGAGGATTATAAAAATGGGCATGCAGAATGCCACAATACAAGACGCGTCCTGGGCCAAAGCCTTTGGGATAGCAGGATATTGCTTTCCTGATCCTTCTCGGCCCTCAGCGTGGGTAGGTAATATTACTTTTTAGTGGGAGATGGTATGCGGCACTTGTTCAACCACTTGTTTGCAGGGCTCGTAAATGTGTGAAATCCACAGTCGACGCACACACACACACACACACACACACACACACACACACACACACACACACACACACACACACACACACACACACACACACACACACACACACACACAATTTTCCAGTTACATTTCCATCAGCTGTATTTTGCAAGAAGTTGGGCTACCCCTGTACTGTAACACGAGTTTATCAGAAGTATAATACATACATACCTTATGTAGGACACATTTAATGAAAGATTATTTTGAGGAGCCAACTATCGATACTGAAAGACTGCCCTTGCTTAAGGGTTTGTTAACCCGACAACTTGCACTCATTTTTTTCACACTTTCACCCAGAAACACACTTGAAAACACAGTCAATGAAATACCCAAAACATCTTAATGAAAATGAACATTTAGTCAAGTTTGTGGCGCATGACCACTAGTCTGTATTGTAAGATAACAAGCTTAAAGTTCACCTGATGATATGCAAGTTAGACAATTAGTTAAGAGCCCCCACCTCATGAACTTGACATATTTTAGGTTAGTTCTAGCTATCCGTGTCCTTGTTTGTATCCAATTTCATATTCAGAGTTCATGCTTCAGCAGATTTGATTTGGGTTATCAGTTATAAAGTCTGACAAAGCTTTGGGGCCAAATTCGTCCTCGGTCAGTTGGGCGTTAACACTGATTTAAGATGTTCTGCAACATCAGTATTTCACTTACGATTGTGCATCAGTTGTATCATTTGCAGTCTGAGCTGCAGCATTCATTGGGTGTGAAATGGTCTGTAGTCAGAGAAATCTTTCTTTCAAACTCTCAGTTCATTCAGGGGTCAGGCAAGAGTGAGGCCATCTTACAGTGCAGAAGGGCGAGTTTGTATTATGCCTGATCCTTTTGTAGCGGTTAATTCAAATGAGCTTCTTAGAATCAGAAAAGAGTCACAAAAAATGCAAGTGGCCTTCTTAACCTGCATTTACACTCTATGTGAGCCAGAGAGAGAGGCGATTCACTCCTTTCACTCTCTTTGCGGCCTCTTATCAATGATGTCATTGAGAACCAATGAGAGCATACAGTGGGGCTTGTAAGCATCCAAGCTCCGCCTCCAGTCGCTTTGTGAGTGGTAGCCCACATGGTCCTGCAGCATCACATTTTCACCATGTGTTACTCTGCAGCAGAGAGAGGCAGAGATACAGGGATGTGGCTCTTGGCTATGTGCTCTGATGTTAATCTACCATGTCTGCTCAGAAATGAGGTGTTTATCATTCTAAACATGTAGTATGCAAGGAACAGCTAGATAACATTTTGAAATTGTTGGCCAAAAGCCTCTGAGATATTATTAAATAAGATTATATGGAAGGCTAAAAGCCAGCCAAATAATATAGATCTTTCTACATCGTTAATGCACACTAAATTATTGATAGTAAGGCTAAAATACAAATAAACGTTGGAGAAGATTACCTCAGTAATATCCCTTAAATCAGCTCAAAATGTCAAATTAGTTGCTAAAAGACATACCGGTACCTGACAGTGGTTTTGTCAGCTTAAATCAAATTACTCACATTTTTTTTTTTTAACCAGTGGAATTTTAAGTGATTGGAAGAGAAACATGTATTTGTTGTGGTACAGACTCAGGTCACAGTCTGGAAGTGACTGGATCAGTGGGAATCAAGGTCAGTCAATAGTGTGACACACAGGTAGGGCAAATATAGGTCAGTGGCACGATATGGGTGGTGATGAGTCACACAGAGAGAGGGAGAGGGAGAATTGGACTGAATGCTGTACTCATTTCAGACAGCGTTATGAAAGGTTTATTTAATAAAAATAATATCAGTTTTGTAATGTATAAGCGAACAAGAAGTCCTGCATATTAAGCTGTGCTCATAACTCTGCACAGCCTCTGTAGCTCTGTGCCAAACCTGCCTTACTATTTACTTGTGATATAGTGGCTTTCAGCTGTGCAGGTTCAATCCAGTACTCAGATAATGAAACTGTGAATAAAACAGAAACATCAGGTTTAACATTATGACATGCCCGCCACTTGACTCCTAATAGGGATTGCTCTGGGGTGCTTTTTCCCCACAATACAGCGTGCTCAACTCTGTGCATCTTAATTACATTGCTTATCGGTAATACTGTTATCAAGTGCAGTGGAGTTTTTGTAGCATTTGCCATTTGGTGGACGCTTTATGAGTAGCATGCATTCTTTTGTGTGGTCGCCCTAGTGGGAGCTGCAAATCTAAACCTAATCCACTGAGTTACACAGGATGACATTAACACAGCAATCTGTGCCATCTTCCAGTTCTGAAGTCTCAATATCCATCTAAGCTGGAATGCCCATTAAAGCGGGGAATGGTTTAACACCCCTTTTTTTCCCTTACACAGCGTATGAACAACTACATCTGTGTCACTATAATCGCTTATCTGTCCTTATTTGTTGTTATACTGAAGTTCAGTTCATTCTCTTCTAAGTGTAATAAGAACCACACTTTGTACTGCAGTGTTGGAGCAATGCGTTACCTTAGACTTTCATCCTGGAGATGCAAACATTCTTAAGTCTACATTATTTCTATCCATGTATAATGCACAACATGTCTGTAAGCCAGACTCGTGTTATGCAAACTGCATTATACTGGAATACAAAATTAGGCCTAGAGTAACTAATCACTACTATGAGCCTAATTCTCCTAGACATCGTGTGGTCGGGCTCTTGAAAGCCATCAGGTTTATTTTTACCGCTCACTGCGTGGAGGTTAATGGAAATGCAGCTGATAGTCCCTCATAGAAATCCGTATAATAAATTTATGTGTACGCTGGTTGTGTTTTCTAGGTTATTAAGCAACAAAATGACAACAAATACCAGTTAAAGTCCAATCTGTTTATGCAGCATGTGATGCGTACACACTGTCGACCCTTCACCGTGCATGTTAACACTGCGCTTTATCAAATTCATACTATTTTTACAGTCTCGTATGTAATGGCTGATGCTCTGATACTAGCGCTGACAGATGGCCAAACAAATTTTGAGTTGGACCTTCAAAGCGTAACAGCCGCTCAAGCAGATTTTGTATGTGTTATGTTCTGTGCGCCTTAACAAAAGAACGGAGTTGGTTTAAGATGGGCAAGCTGTCAAAAACAGCAGCAGTTAATAATCTCGACTAATTTTCTCCTCCAGCTGATTTTGGGTTGATGTTCCTTTTTGCATATCATTGAGTCATACAGTGGGTACAGTTCAGTGAATTACAGTGCAGTAAAACATTAGGCCCACCATTACTAATCATGACGACAGCCCTAATTCTCCGAGCTACAGGCATTCTGTGGTCATCCTGTTGCAAACTATCGGAGCTTAGTTTTACCACTCGGTGCCTGTAGCCGAGAGATAAGTTAACATGCTCTGCCGGCATGCTAATACATACCAGCACTGGGGGGACAGGAATAAATTATTTCTTTATGACTGCGCACAAGGCAGAGCATTTGAAGGGAGAGGAGGGAGAGACAGAGAGGAAACATAGGGAGATGAAGCAGAGAGACGAGACATGGGGTTAAGTGATGGGCAGAGAAGACAGGAGGGAAAAAAAGGAAATAGTGATGCAGATTGAGAGGGGACAAAAAGAGCTAGAAAGAGAGATAAAAATGACAAGGATAATGCAGATAGCAAGCCTCATAGTGCTCTTTATATCAGTTTGAGGTAATTCTGTCATCATGCCTGTGGCGAGAGAAGTAGTCATAAGTGAATCTATGAGTTCCGGATCAACAGAAGGTTTGTTTTGAGAAATAATAATAGCAGGGAGACGTTTACTGCTTTGACCTGGAAACGACAGCCTGCATCGGCAGACGTGACCTTTTGTGGGGTTTTTGTACTGCTGTTAAATGCTGGAGTCATGCAATGAGAAATGGGTGCGGTTTTAGTGAAAAACAGTGACACAGAGACATTTGAGTAGCAATTTAGGGTCGCTTGAAAAAAAAAAAAAAAAAAAAGAGTACTGACTGTATGATATAGGGTCCCATTTAGGTATTTTATATCTGAGTCTACATGCTAATGTCTTGTGTCGTGCCACATTGTGTGTTTACACTTTGGCGCCTGCTGCACATTTGCCCTCTGGGACTTTAGTGAAGGCGAAACCACATCGCAAACAGTTGCATGACAAATCAGTTGGAAAACACATAAAGGTAAGCGCCAAATCAAAATTCACTGGATGATAGCTCACATGAGGTGTTGCACAGCAGGTCTAACTGTCTCTGAAGATATTGCTTTCCACCTCTCTTTCATCTGCGCTCAGGTATAGATACGGGGGGGACACAGTTTCCAATAACAGCCTTTAGCCAGTTGTCTGTGAGTCTGTCTGTTACAGATCAACTTATTACCTCCATAAATGCACAGCATGCTGCTGTCTGGGAATGGGCTGATAATCCCTCTAAAGACTGGGGTTTTATCAAAGCTAAATCTGCCACACACACATACACGGACAGGCATGCATCAGGAATACCCACATGGGTACACATAGACACACACATGACAACAGACTTGCTTTGTATGTGCACAGACATACGTGCAAAGGCTACGATTTTATCACACACAAATCTGTTATTGTCTGGTAGTTAAGAGATTACAAAGCAGTGATTTTATAGACACAAACACACACATGTGTCATTAGTGCATGAACACTGGCTTCCACGCTAAAGGCACAGCGTAGTTAAGTGATATCAGTACTGGTGTTCTTCAATACTGTGATTCACTTTGGCTTAATAATCTGATAAGGACTCAGTGAACCATTTCAGTGACAGCTTTTATTATTTTCATTTCCGCTTTTTTTTTTTTTTTTTTTTTGAACCTTACTTTAATATAAACTGTTTCCCATTCCCAGCTATGCCGGTATTTTTAGGCTTTTTCTGCTTCTGTAGATTCCAGAGGCAGCTTTGTATGTCAACATCACCACTGCAAGCCCATTTCTATTTCTACTGTAGTTTTACAGAGATAAGATTTTTTTTTTCTGAACATCACGTTTTTTTCATTTTGAAAATTAGAAGCAAGAAAAGCGATGACTCAGGTTAGACGTGTGTCGATCCAGTTAAGGAGAAAAAGGTTCATGCTGTGCCTGAGATAAGCAGTCAGGCACTGTATTATGCAGCCTAATTGAAATGACATCTGTCTCAAGCTAATTGATCCGTAGCAGTGCCAGAACACAGTGAGTGAAGAGGCCTTCAGCACAAGGTTATAGAAAGAAAAGCTGCCAGTGATGAAGATCCAGTTTGCAGCCAGCACGCTGACTGAGTGGGCACTGTTTTCCCAGACCATCTACTCAGAGGAGAATGCCCTCCAGTAGTGAATGCTTTGACTGTCATCAGTGCTGGGTACTCAGTCTTTCATTCAAGTAAATGACCTGACTGTATGTGTTTGTATATTTTCCATGACTGACAGATGTTCCTTTAACAGTGATGGAAGGATGTAGGCTTTCTGACATTTTTGACAGAGCAGAACACTGATTGTGGAGCAGCTTCACTGCTTTGTTAAGCTTAAAAACGAATATACCAGAACATCAAGTAATTCATGCACAGGTGGTATTGGTAGTCCATGCAACATAACATTAAACACACACTGCAGAAATCTCCATAGTAGTCTTAGAGCATGTCTGTGAGCACTGCAGGACCTCAGCTGCAGAAGGAGCGCATGCTGCTGGATTTCGTCTTGGTTAAGTGCGTGTGTGCAAGATTGTACATTCGGACACTTTTGGTGACTTCTAATTAATTCCTGGGAGAAATGTTCCAGTGACTCTGAAACTATAGCTAAATGGAGCTGGTAGTTTCAGTGCCAGCAGCCTTCCCTCATGTATTTGATTGCGCTCATGCCCATTTAGTTCAGATTTGCCGGTTTAGGCACATTGACTGTTGTGTTTTGGTTTCTCAGTTGCAGTTTGGTGCCAGTTTGGTGTCCTTGATCTTTATCGGTGGGCAGAAGTTACAGGATACATAAAGGTTGCATCTTTTTGTGCTTTAGATGAAATTAACTGTTTCTAACCCAAAGTAATACTCTTCATCTTTCCAGGTCGTGTATGATTTGGGAGATATAAGAAGACAGAAGGGCGTTGCTTATCTCCATTTTGTACTTGCAATGAAATCTACAGGGATTTTGTGTCACCTTTCCACATCCCCTTCTACAAAGTTATTCTGTCAGTCAGAGAGCCATGTTTCTGTTTATTAGGTAATAACCTGCCTCAGCTGTCATTCATTACACAGATGAGTACAAACTGAAGCTTCTGCCAGCCACATTCTGTAAACTGAAAGGAAAATTAAAGCCTGTTATTCTGTTTGAAACTGGCATCCTTTGATTTCCTAAAAGATTTATAATATTTTGACAGTAATTTTAAAAAATATTTACTTAAAAACAAAGCAAAACAAAAAAACAATCACAGCAAGATGGCAAATATTTCATAAAGGGATAAAAGCACCGGAGAATTATTGAGAATCTTGAGCGATGTAAAACAATGTATGAATGTAATAAATGAGGTTTAGCTACAATTCTGCTGCCCTGGAAATGTCACTTAAGATTTTTTCTTATTTTATTTTTCTTTCTGGTGATAATTTTTCTTTTCAATTACTTAAGGATATCAAGTGCAGTGAATTCCTATTTCCTCTGTCAGATCAAGCATTGCTTGGAACTTAAGATATAATCCTGTGTCTCACTGATATAGTATTATAGTATTATTAGTACATTTTTGAACATTTTTTTGGGAGTGTGTAGCAAGAGGAAGTGGTCTTCTTCAGTTATAGTTGCCAATATTGCAGTTAGGAGATATGGTAAACAGGAAGAAGTTTATAACATCTTTCTGTGTGTCTGTTTGATATTTTGTGAGATGTGCTTTCTACTGTTGGGAAAGTATTATTCAAGCAGGTTAATCCACGATATTATCTTCTGTCATCTTTCCTTTGCACCATGTCAGGACTGTGGTTGACTAATACTGAATCTATTTTGATTCTTTGATGGCGATACCTTTGAGCTTAGCTGGATATAGTGTGATAAGACAGATTATGTCCCATAACAGCAGCTGAGATATCAGCTGTCCCAGTCTATGCAAACAATTCTGCTTTCAGGAACAGGAATTTTTTCTTATATCAAGATTACCATTTAGGATGAAGATATCTGCCTCATCTTACTCAGTGCCGTACCTAACCTTTGGGGAGATAGGTGACATGTAGACAGCTATGAAAGGAGTCCCATCTCAACAACATCTACCAGCTGGGCCTGGATTTCTTTGGACTAGATTTTTGAATTTTTTTTTTAAAGAGCTCTTGATATGTACATGATTTAAAAAAAAAAAAAAAAAACTCCTCTAATTATAGGCAGCTGGCACTTTGGTTGCAGGGCCTGAAACATCTAACCCATAAAAGTATTTATTTTGAATCTTCATATCTTTTATCAATCAGAATTCTTATACAGTGCGATTGGTATAATGTCATACTGTAAGATGACTTATCTCTGTGCATAGCAGTTCTATTTATAGCCACAATGGTGATGATGAATATAAAATGCTGGGTTTCATTGAGGCAGATTATGTCTGTGACTGTAAGCCTTACCCTGAGAGTATCTGCATTGACATGATTTTCCAGTTCAGTGTGGGGCATAATCTGAGTGCCTGGAAATGGGCTGAATAAGCCCAAGTTAATTTCCTGCTCTCAATAAAGTAGTGATTCCAAGCTGGATACAGCCTTTACGACGGACGCAGGTGTATATAAGCCCAATTTCTTGTAAAACACGGCACCACTCACAACAGTAGATGCTCACATTTAATTTGAAAGTTGTTTAAAGCAATGGACCCCAAACCAAAGCTTTTCTGGGCATTATTAAAAATCCAGAGGAGAATAAAGGTCGACATATCGCTTTTCAGGTCATATGGGGTCAGTATGAAATCTCTGGTGGGAATGTGGCTGAATAAGGCCAAGTCATGTTCTACTCTTATGCATCCAGTTAAAGTGCATCAGCTGTTAGCTATTCTGTACTGTTTTGTTACCAGCACTGGTGAAGTTCATGGTGCTTGTATGTCCTTGCTGAATAGGACAGTTTGTGACTCAAACTCTGCATCGAGCGCGTGAGTCATTGACAGTCACAGAAATGATTACACACATTTCCACCGCCACCTGCATGTAGTGTTTGGGTGTACAGCTGGTGGCAAAGTTCACAACACCTCAACTTTAAAGCTACAGCTCTTATTGAGGCTAACAATCCACGCTGAATCACATGTGGACGCAAGTTTCTTTTCAGACGAGGTCAAGGCGTCATTTTCAGCTGAGAAATGAGCTGAGTAAGCACGAGTCATCCCTTCAATTATGCATTAGGCAGTTACTCGGCCCACTTTGACAGAGAAGTGGCGTTAGCTTTCAGATATCTGTCACGGGCTAGACTTACAAGTGGCTCATTGAAAAATGAGTCAGTGGACTCATTCAAAAAGCTCATCTTTTGGGTAACATTTCATTCGATTTCACTGTTTTTCTTTTTTCCTTTTTTGTTGGTTTTATTTGGTGTGAAGCACCTTGTGATCAGTATCTTGAAATGTTAGTGAAAATGTTTTTCCTTACCTACTGTCAGTGAGCCTTTAGTGGAAATAAGAAAATAGTGAATTAATCATCCAAAAATTGAAATTGTTATGTAATCCTTTACTGTTGTCTTAATTATAAGGAGTTGAAGCAATTGGCGTCTCTGAATCTGGCTAACTAGTACAGCTGCTGCACTGCATTTCTTTTCCGCTGTTGAGGCTGATAACTTGTTAAATACTAATTCGCTCTTTTTCCAAACTGAGGTCGGTCCTTGTACACACCTTAATTGGTTTAGTGGGCATTAAGAATGCTCACATGCAGCTTAATTGCCCATTAATATGACTCATTTACTTTTATTACAAATTGCCTAGCTTTATATCAGCACTTCGGGCAGGCTAGATGAACCTGACTGGGCTTGCTCTGCCTAAAATTAAATCCAGAATCAACTAAATGTTCTTGCACATGTAAATTTAATCCACGTGCACAATTTAAGTGACTTAGGCAGCAGACATGCACACGTGTGACGGTGTTTCAAGCGCCTCAGTGATTCTGTGTTCATTTGCAACAATCTCTTTTTCCTGCTGTTTATGTTTGTCGGCATGATTTGAATGCGTGTAGACAGAGGATGTTTTAAGAGCTACTTGGTAAGCGCTCTGATGTCCTCAGCATGTATGGTAATGAGAACTGCTGACACAGTGATCTGGGGCCACTCAGACACAAAGATATTCAGGATGAAAGCAGGCAGGCAGAAGGTGTTTTTTCTTTCTTTCTTTCATTCTCATGTATTTATCTTCATTTCTCTTGATTTGATTTCTTACTTTCTTATATCTGTTTGCCCTCCCTTGTAATTCAATCCATCTTTCTTTCCTACACATTCGTGTCTGCGTCTGTATTTTTTATTTTTTTGTTAACTCTGACTTAATTTTTGCGATTTTCTCCATCACACACAGACACACGTTGAGGTGCTGTCTTGCCACAATAGACAGCGAGAGGACTGCGCCAGCCTCCTCTTCGGTTCACTGCCAGTTCACTCAGCTCCACACTGACAGAAATGATGCTAGAGAGAAATGCAAATCTTATCATGACGGCTACGCCAGCCACAAATGTTAACATCACTCCTCAAAACTTTAGGCACCGATTTGCATTCACTTGAAGCTCTAGACTTTTAGACATGGGTTTGTATTATTCTCATCTCAGTGGAGCTCATTCTGTTTAGACTGGTAATATGCTGTCACTCTGTGCTGATTCACCTGTCCCTGCAGCTTCCGCAGCTTCTAAAAATATCATGTTAGTCTTTGTGAAAGTAAAAAGCATCTCATTTGATGAGAATACAACACAAAAGCTGCATCGAGACATTTTCAAAATAAAGTGCATTTGGGGACATATTCAGCAAGATTCACCCCTTGGTAACGACCTTGCAAAAATCATTAAATCACCAAAGTTTTTTTTGTTTGGTGCAGTTTCTTTTTACAGTATGAGTGGCTGCTGATTTTGGTTGCGTGGAGCAAAGACAAGTTGTCCCTGTGATGTCAAATTTTTGAAATTTTTTTTTTAATGCTGGACTGCGCCCTTGGACAAAAATGAGAAGAAGTAGAATTCCTTCTGAGATGTGCACTCTCCATCAGCCTGCATGTGTCTGCCTCATCATCTTGGCCTCTCACTCACGCACTCTACTTGCACTGCCTCCTCTGTCACTTTTCCTCTCCCCTCTAGTTACACTTTTGACTTTTTCTTCTATTTTGTCTCTCTCTGCTTTTTTCCCCCTCCCTCAGTTTCACGTATGCGTTCCTGTCTTTCAGAATTTGCTTTTTAAGTTTTCTGGTGCCAGTGCCGGCTGCCTGTCACAGTTGAGATGCATGTCTGTCTTATTCTTGCTCTTCTTAATCTCTGACTGCCTGTCTGTCTGTTTCTATATCTCTGTCTATGTTTCTAGCTGTGTCTCTCAGTTGGCCTCTTCCTCCCACTCTCTACCTCTCCTTGTCTACATTTGAGCACACTGATGCTCAAATGTCTTCTTAGCTCTGATGGATTTTTTTTTTTTTTTAACTCTATTTCAGTTTTTTTCAGCCACTGTAGTTCTCCCATTGTTGATCACCCCTTCATTTTGCAGTGGTTCACTCCTTCTCTCTTTTGATGACTGAGTCACTGTACTGCACTGTCACATGTGTTCATTCGATCTCCGTGAGAGCTTGCTTCTTTAGAAGTTTCCCTCCTTAGATTACCTCTAACTAGCATGGGAAGGATCATGATTTATTACTTTTTTATGGAGTTTCACATTACGTTTCCTGTTCTTTAGGTTACTTGTGTAACTGCATAATGCTAAGTACAGAATAAACAGGCTTCAAGAGTTATGATGGCCAAGCTGACTGCTATTTTAAACAGGCAATTTGCAAAGGTGTGGCTTGCTGACTTCAACCTGGTTCTATGCATAAATATTTTACCTGCAGAGGATAAAATATATGTTTACCATCTACACAACATTTATGGTGTTAACTGGCCTCTAGTGAGAACAAGCACACCTAATAGTTTGCGCGTAGTCAATTTTGATTTGATGCAGTGTGTTTTTGCACTGCACGTGTCTGTGCCAGATTGTTTTTGTCCCCTGGTGTCTGTGTGCAAAGTACCTGCTGCTGTTGGAGGTATTTGCTCAAAGGGAATCCTTGAGATTCTTTGTAACATTGTAAGATCTTGACCTGTCTTATGTTGTGATATGGCCCATATAAATACAATTAACCTGAAATGAATTGCCTGCAGAACTATGCCAGTGTTTGCATACACACAGTATGTGCATTTTTGTGAGGTCCCATCCATATTCTGTGCTGTTGAAGTTCTGTGTGTGTGTCCATATTTAGATTACCTTTCCTATTCAACACATCCAGGATATCTCTCAATTAGTGACATGGAATTTCCAAACCATTGGAGCCATTGTCTTAAACTATGTGTCCATAAAGCTTAATTTCCCATAGAGAAAAGAGGTAGAGGGGGTGTTTTCAAGTCCAAATGTTCTTATCTCATGCACTATTAAGTGCGGCACTGGGGTGTGTTGGTAACATGGTTTAGAGTCCTTCTGTCACAGCCTCAGGTTATGCTGCTTCAAGTGCACACATACATGTACGTATGCATATTCACACAAATGAAAACACAATCTCTAACACACATGCACACATAGACTCACAAGCACCTATTTTCCTCAGTCACCTGTTAACACACACAAACACTGCCTCAGGGCTGTATATTACAGCCCTGAGGTCGCAGGGGTTTACTGAGACTTTCACTTCAGTGATCACATCTGGGGACACTAGCAGCTTTTATGTATAAGTTTCCATATGTATTAAGCACTTATTCAACTTTGACTTGAGGGTAACATATGGAGCTAAGTCTTTGGATTATTTAATTTGATCTCAGTATGAATGTAATGAGAGAATAATAGACATGTACAGTGTATACATAATTTTTTTATACTCAATTTGTTTTATTAGGTTTTTAGTGACATCCAGTCCACTACTGCACATTCATTTCCATTCAGAATCAATCAGTTTTTTGCAAGGAAAATTGTTTATTTTCACTGTACTGTAAGTATTCAGCATTTTAAGTATGTTTTTGGTATCCTTTACAAATGTCAGTTTATAGACAGGGGAGTAAAGATGTAGAGACGATAAAAACAAGCAAGCAGTTAAAGCACTCAGACAAAAAAACAGCAGCTTTCTAACAGAGTAATTAATAGTGATGGTTTTGAAACTGTGCTGTAGGTTGTTGAAATGGTAATCCTTACAATAGGTTACAACTTGGTGGAAATCACAACACTCAAG
Source organism: Archocentrus centrarchus (assembly GCF_007364275.1). Classification (NCBI taxonomy): domain Eukaryota; kingdom Metazoa; phylum Chordata; class Actinopteri; order Cichliformes; family Cichlidae; genus Archocentrus; species Archocentrus centrarchus. Next base: position 17,402,431 of record NC_044361.1, on the reverse strand, counting down.
AGCAGGAAAGCCCCATTACACTTTGCCCATTTAAAGGAGACTGCACAGTTCTGAAAAAAAAAGTCTTTGGTCAGGTGAAACCTGAAAAATCCATGTGCCAGAATGATGGGAAGATAAAAGTATGGAAATGGAAAGGAATAGCTCATGTGAGCATATAAAATTATTCATTTAACAAGGTGGAGGAGGTGTTGTGGCATGGGCATGCATGGCTGCCAGTTGAACTAGGGTTCTGGTTTTTAATGATGATGTGACTGCTGATAGAAGTAGCAGGATGAATTGTGAAGTGTACAGGGCTGTACTCTCTGCTCAGATTCAGCCAAAGGATACAAAACTGAGTGGACAGCGCTTCACAGTGTAAACGGATAATGGCCCAAAGCACACTGTATAAGCACCCAAGAGTTTCTCAAGGCAAAGATCTGGGATATTTTTCAATGGTCAAGTCAGTCACCTGATCTCAACTAAATAGAGCAGGCTTTCCAGTTACTGAACACAAAACTGAAGACAGAAAGACCCACAAAGATGCAGCTGAAGTAGTGGCTTAGCGAGCATCTCAGCATTTGGTGATGTCCATGAGTTCTAGGCTTCAGGCAGTCACTGACTGCAAAGGATTTTTGATTTCATTAAAAATGTGTCATTGCCCAAAATCTTAAGTTGCCAAACTGGATACAGATGTAATGCAGTGGCATGGCTATCTGTGACCACCATATGCACGTATACATCTACCTACAGATGAACTTATAAACACAAGTAGATGCAGACATCATCTGCCTGGGAGAGATTCTGGCAGGCAGCACTGAACAGCGTGAAGTGCTGCAGTGAATTTGATGCCACAGACACTTTGTGTATTTTGTTTGTGTGTGTGTGTGAGTGCGTGCGTGCATACATGCACATTTTGGTCATTTTGGCTGCCTACATGCTCTGAAATGGGTAGAATCTCTTATAATGTGTGTGTCTATAAATGATAGAGGCCAGGTTTTGGGACAAAAGTTAAAGATTAGCCTTACTTGGTGCACCCTCCCCAAACACATCCTCACTCACACACATAATATGCAATGTGCTGCAGGCACCACAGTAACATCTCTCAGTTCTGGTTGATCCTACTTGGCCAATGTCAGGTGTTTCTGTCATATGTAAGGTGGCTGTTATGTGTGGTGTATGTCTGTGTATTTGAGACAGAGAGGTAAAGAGGAAGTGTTTGTGTTTCTTTGCGTGCATGCCAAGTGAACTGATGCTTCATGTGCATTGGTGTGCATGAATCTTGGGTGAGGGGTGTGTTTGTGTCAGCACAATCATCATGGAAGCAGGAAAGAAAGGAAGTAAAGGATGTTTGAGCATATGTAAGAGCACCTGTGAGTCTGGTGTTTGCGTGCATCTTTACCATGTGAACATTTTTTTTTTTTCAAATTAAAGACTATGAATTACAGAAACTTGAAAAGAAGAAACAAAATGTTTATCCTGTATTAATGCCCCGCCTGTGGTTAACACTTCGTTTCACCTAGCTTTGCAAGATGGAATAAAATATCTGCAGCTGCTGGGTTTGTTTGACAGTTAGCAAACTCAGTGAAGCATCTTTTCCTCTGATTTCAGTCTAAGCTCATGTAAGAGCCGGTCTTCTACCAACAAAGGCACTAAACTTAGAAGAATACATTTCTTTGTTTCCTGGTTATCCGGGACCATGTTTTTTTGTACTGTCACACGAAAACACTCATGTATGTTTCAAGCTTTTGCTGAGTGAGTAACGCAAAGTATGACAGACTGCGTGTGAAGTGCTAAGTGAGCAGAAGAATGCATGGCAGCTTCTCTCAGTGTTTGCCAAAAGCATGTTGTCTTGGCAGAAGAACTGTCCTTTCTGAACAGCTAGTGGTACCAGTGATCAAATGTGTTTTATGTATATGTCCGTGTGTTGGTGAGTGAGACCGCTCAGTGTTTCTCAGTTTGTTCGGAGCACCAAGTAGAGTCTGAAGAGACGAGTGGCTTCCTGCTCTGATAATGACAGAACAGCATGCATTTTTAGCATGAGCGCGGCGTATCTACTGATAACATCAATTTAAGTCCAGATTAGAAAATCCCTAGAGAGAACTTGTATTTATGTTTGTAGATCTGGGGTTAGGGTGCCATTTCAACTCATCTGTCAAGTACAATGCTTCAGATCTTTCTATGCACACACATGCACACACACACACACACACACACACACACATACAAACACGACAGTTTGTCCATAACACAACAAATAGCAAAATCTTCTGACAGACTGGTGAACCCTAAAGTGGGTTTATCAACAAAGCATTTGGAGCAGCAAGGAGGAGGCGAAAGAGGAGATAAAGAGTTGAAAGTAGCAACAGGTGTCTTTTCTACTTAAAAGTTTACCTGAGAGTAAGTTTAGGATTAAGGCCCAGTCAACTGACTCTGAGCTGACCAAAGACCAGGTAAAAAAAAGAAGAAAAAAAAAACAAAAACCCCAACAACTTTAGGAAGCTGCAAAAGGCGTCAGATAGAGGGGTTAAAGTGAAGCAGGTAGATGTGGATAGTATTGCTGCACACCATTTGCCTTAGATGTTGGAGCTGAGAGTGACTTCACTCCTGAGTTCAGTGCTTTCCAGAAGTAATTTTGGAAAAGCAAGGGAAAACAGGCTTTGTTTTGCTCCTTAGCAAGGTAGAGCCATTCATGCATCACTATCAACAGCACAATGATGTTTTTTTCTGCTTAAAAACACTACTGCAGCACACTGATGGACAGAACCCAATCAATGCTCTATGTGCGGCTCATTTAGTGAGTCACAAAAAGAGAACAACAATAGTGCAGATTGCAAGTTCTACAGATTTGCTACTATTTATGTGCACTGCCGCCATCTTGGATTGTGAAGCTGTGGGTTGGCGGTGCTGCTCCGACTTTCCGAGTTGGAAGTCTCTCTTGAGTGGGGCGCTGCAGTAGAAAATTCTGAGCGGGAGCTCGGAAATTCCAGCTTCAAATGGAAAGCACCATATAATTGTCACAATACAAAAATTTTAATTATAGTACCCAGGAAAATACTCAATACCATTTTTGACACCATGGAGGAAAAAAATGACAAATTAAAATGCAAATGTATTGAGCTATAGCCCTGTTTGTTTCCTGTGACTCTGGTGACTTGGCCCCATATTTTTGTTACTGATCAAATAGAGCTGACAGGCAGGACTGATAACGTTTACTGCCTAGCTCCAACATTAAAGTTATTGTTTTATTATTAGCCGTACCTTAATGATGACTTAACAGACAATGTGAGTAGTTCCTAATAGTTAAATGCCTAACATTATTAACATGTGCTGGCCAGGGAAACATTTATAACTGTTAAATACTTAAGTGTTGTTGAAATAAGCTTTACTGAGCTCAGAAAATTCCTCATAAAGACCAGTGGGTCAGTCTTTAATGATGCTTCGGCACGTTTGTTGCACTGCTGTTCACATGTTTACCTGCTAGTGAAGGGAGGGGTTGTGTGTTTGCCTTCGTGCAGCAGTGATTTGTCAAGTTGCGTGTCAGCCCTTGGTATCAATACTGTTGCAAATTAATTAATCTGATAGTAATTTTTAGTATTGGTTAGGATACAAGTGTCAATATTTTTGAAAACCTAGTTGCTACATATGCTGCCTACTTTACCAAGAAAACAAAAAAGCAAAAATGTACTGCAGCCTTTTCAGAATTTTGGTCCCGGCTCTCTTCTGGTATTGGTTTTAGTGACACCCCTGGTGGACACTGTATAGATCAGAAAAAGAAAAAAACCCACGCAAGTGAAAACCAACTCATTTAATTAAATTTGAGTAGTCACACTATGTTGAAAATATTCAGTCCAATTTGGAAAAATGTGCAGACTTGTTTTATTCATGATGGTGCAGGACCTCACTGTCGGAAAGGTGAGACAAAGAACCAAGACGGGTGCACGTTCCTTAATATGCAGCATGCATTATGCTCACTTCTCATTGTGACTTTAATTAACCATCGTTCAACCTCATCACAATTTTGTAATAGTATCCAAAGCTATTTTGATATGACCCAGGAAGCCTGCCTGTTCAGTTAATTAAGCCCCAAAGTTGCCATCACAGCCAAATTTTCAAGTTTAGGGTTGTCCTGAGGCTATTGGATTTTTTTTCCTCTTCTTTTCCCACCGCCATATTCTTCTAAATTTGCATGAGTGGGCCTAATTAGAGGTTGAATTTGGTTGCAAAGCACTGACTGCACCACCGAGTTTTTATCCAGCCTTAAAGCTCACAGGAGGCCTGTCTTTGTGTCTCAGCAGAATTAAGTGTATAATATCACTAGCGTTGATGCAGCTCACAACCCGGAATGTTTTCCCTGCTGCTTTTCATTTCATGCTATGACATTTAATTTTTTTTTTTTTTTTTTGAGAAACCCACATTCCTATAAATACTGAGACAAAAATAAAAATGAAAGCAAAAGTTGCAAATGTGGAAGAGAAACCCAGTAAGTTCTTTAAACATTTAGTAAAAACATGGCAATGCATTCCACTGTCTTTCAGCACAGCAGAGGCTTATTGTTTGTATCTGTCCTTCAGACCTCATGTATAATATAAAATACTGTAGAAGTGATCCCTAAGGGTCTTTTAAGCATTACGTGAGGTATCAGTCTCATGCGATGTTACTTTCCACTTACAATGTATCTGCATGGCCAAAAGCAAAGAGCCTGAAGTTCAGCCCATTAAAAGGATCCAAGTTATCCCCGGGCTTCTTTTCCATCCAGCGGGGTTTTATGAGGGTATATTTCACTGACTCACTGGCACAGCTGAGCAGGGAAATCCTTCTCTTCACGGTCTAGTTAGGATGACTGATGCAAATATGCTGCTGCTGAGTCCAGACACTGACACCATCATCACACTGACCCAGTTAAACAGCGAGAGAGCCAAATAGAGACAGAGTGAGAGTGTTCCAAGTCATTTACATTTATTATTGTGACTTCACGTGTTTTAAGTCGTTTCAAAGCTATTCAAGCACTGACTCATGCACGCGAGCTCTCTGATGTGGGGAGGAAGATGAGATAGATTTCAGCTCATTTCAGATTTATGTACAGGACATTCTTTGGACACGCATGAAAGTAAGAGATCAGCTTCAAATCATTTGTGATGCATACTGCATTGTATATTTTCTGTGCAACCACATGCTTTTCTTCTGTGTGGGACTTTTCTGAAAGATACATATGGTAGCTATCAGCTTATCCATGGATGTTTTGAGCTGGTTGTCTTGTTAGCAAAAGAGCAAATGTTCATTTTACGACACTGTGATAGTGCCATCGTGTCTTATTTTTGGAATGACTGGCGAAAGAGCACTGATTACTTACCTGAACCACATGCTGTGAGTGCCTAAACATAACTGTGAAAAAACTTTAATAATGCTGTGGTAACAAAAATGCACCTCACACTGCAAGATCAAACGTTTGCTGTGAAACAAAAACATTGTTGAATATTTTACTGATGCATTATTATCAACATTTTTATAACTTGCCTGGTTAATAGAAAGCATAACCATATCAGCTACATGTTTTCCTCCAAATGCAGTTTCAGTTACTAATTACCTGTCTCTCAACATCTTCTAGGAGACAACTATGTGAAGGAAAAGTGAAGGGGACAATCGGACAGGAAGTCTCTGGTTGTAGTCCGGCCCACTAATTTGGCTCGGTATCCGACAAAGAAGGAGCTGCAGAAAAGGCTGTCATACAACTCATGAAAGTAGTTATGTTATTTAAAAGCTGTCAATTACCCTATTTTGCATTAAAGACTATAGAGATGCCCAGTGCACATATTAGATTGTTTGTGAGTAAACTGTAAACATCCATACATTCCAGAAGTTGCACAAAACTCATTTTTAATCTTCTCTGTTGTCACTTATTTTTGCCACCAAGCTTATACTTGTATATTGTTCACTTATTGTGATTACTCGAATGAAAATATCCTTTGGAGGTACTGAAATCCACATTAGCTCTTAGTCAGGAGAGCCTTCTTCCTGTTTATATTCCATGTGAGTGCTGCTGGCTGGCCTTATTGCTTGTTAACCTTTCCTAATATGACCTGTGTGTATTAATAACACTCAGTAGGAAAGGTCAATCAATGCGTGTGCATGTGTGTGTGTGTTTGTTTAATTGTTTGTCACCAGGAATGCTTATGCAATCTATAAGTGGCTCTGTACAGGAGGTATATGGGCTTTTCTGTGAAGTGGTGTGGGTAAATTGAATTTGCTCTTAATAATTAACCGGGACTAATGGTTTGATGTTGTGGTGCTCTTATTTGTCTGAGGCCACAGGGGGAAAAAAAGCTTGCAAATGATGGTACGCAATCAAATGGACTGCATATAGTGGAGTTTGTTTTTGCAGCATAATCACTCCTAGATATATAATATTCTTACTTTCCAATATTACAGGAGTTTTCTTATTTAATTTGACTTTAATATATAACATAACACTTTTACTTTGAACAGAATTGCATTGGCTATTATATTCATTATTTAATAAAATTCAGCTTGACCTTTAAGGAAAATGACTATGATTCTAAATGTATATATCTAACTTGTGCATCCAGGTTACTGAATTTGAACCAGTTGTCTCGTTAAAATGTTGCATGTAAATCCAAGCTGACCTTTCTGGTGTGGCGGCGCTTGGAAATGGGTATCTTAAAAAAAGCAGAGCAAAGATTTTCCATGTGCACTACATGACAAAGTGAAGTACACATACATGTTCTAGTAGTTTGCCTACATTTCACAGTCGCTTGTAGTTCAACTACATTCGTATCTGCACAGTGATTCAATTATTTAAATTAGCCTCTGCTTTTTACATTTCTCTGTATTAAACTACTGAAGCACCAAACAGTTTTGATGATTTATTTTTAGCTTCTGCACTGTGACTGAACCCCCTTTAACGAGCTCCAAACTACTGTGAAAGCGTGTCCAGGCATGTGAACATCTGAAGAACCCGAGAGCGGGTATTGCTTGGTGCTCAAACAGGGGCAATGCTGTCATGCATAGTTGATGTTCATTGTAAGTGTTTATAGTGATCATGGACTTACGTGTGCATGATTATATACCTGCTAATTAGTGCTAACATGTAAACAACATATTAAAAGGATGGAGTATACTGGACAGTCTGTCAGTGCATTAATCACACAACATGCCATATTTTTTATCCAATAACTGTGTTTAAAAATGTTCCAAGGGGAACCAACACTAGAAACAGAGACAAGAGCCCCAGTTCAGCATTCACATCTAAACACTACCAGTAATGGCAGGATCACGGCAAACTCTTTCAAAGGCATAAACTCAAGGTGGAACATTAACAGCTTGGCAGGGGGAATTAACAATGCAGCATTCAGACTCGATGATGTGGTATTCACATGTGTCAGTGACGGTTCTTCCAACAGGGTCACTGAGGCAGTGAGATGTTTTGATCAACACCTGTCAAAGCATACCTGATGCTGTTTTTGTTGTAAATTCAGTGACGCACGACTGTGTTATGAAAATCACCAGAAGTACACAAAGAACAAAGAAGTCACCTACATGATAATGGAGCAACATGTAAATGTTAGGCAAAACAGCAGCTTGATGTTTCACATGTTAACACGTCTCCATTTGCACCAAATTAGATTTCAAGGTCAGGTTCAGCTCAAGGAAATCTTTAGATGTGGTGTGAATGTTTTCTGTGCTTCAGTCAAATTTTAGAATTCCTTATGAAATCTGTCTTAAACTCACTTATACATGCTCATGCACTTCATTTTTTTTTTTTCAGAGCTCAATCAAATATTTTTCAATTTTATTATAGATAATGTCTAGTATTATTAATTATAGCCCTCAACAAAATAAAAATAATAAACAGAGTCAGTGCTTCACAAACAGAGAAGTATGTGTGTCTATCTCTATGTGGTTGTTTGCCAGGTGAATGTGAATGATGCAGTCAACCACAGCTGCTTGTTTCTTGGTTTAAATGCATGCATTTACAAGCCTGTTTGTTGTGCTGACTGTGGTGCGGCTGAGCTTAGCAACATGCACACAAAGTTTAGCTTTCATTTAATTGCAGCCCACCAAATACCCAATTTTGGGTCCCAATCCATGGTTTAGAAAAACAGCCGACACGACCCACTGCAGATGAACATTTCATGTTTTCTCGGTGTGTGATTTCCAATCTGACTGAGGCCCGATAACGGCGACATTGCTGTTACTCATTCCCTCAGATCCCCATGCCTCCGTCTCTCCTAATCAGATTTCTCTGGTTGGGTTATTTATCATCGCCAGCTCTGACTGTGAGTGATGCTTGGCTAATGGGTTTAGCATTCAAATCTGCTGGCTTGATGCGACAGAATCCCAACAAGGGTTGTCATTCCTGTGGCAGCAGCAGCAGCTTCAGAGTGGCGTAAATAAGAGGGAAAATAACGTTGAAATTTGCATTCGTGTCATGTGATTTTTTTAACTTCTGGGGTTTGATTGATTTTAAAAGTGTTAAAATGAAATGGAGACAGAGGTGAAGACAGAAAGATAGACGAAGAAAGACATTTTAAGTTTGTTAAACGTGACAAGATGAAGACGTCCATCCGTGCATTCACCTACTCGTGTATCCATCCAACCATCCATTAACTGTGCATCCTTATTTGCCTGTTCATTTCTTTCCAGTTCTGATTGGATGAAAAAGGATCTGTACTCACTGGATGAGAACCAGGAAATAAACACGTGCAACAAAACGACACGCAGAACAGAAACTCTCTGACAAGGTGAAGAGCTCATAAACGTAAATGAGTTGTGCTGAATGACAGTTATGGTTATGACAGTACGTGATAAACCAGCAGCTGTGAGTCTTCTGCGAGTCTTCTGTCTAATTCCACAATTGCACCTGCACTGTGTGGTGACATTCTGTGGTATCTGGTTATGAGACAGGTCGTCGCCTCTTGTTGTTTGTTGTGCAATCCGCAGCGATGACAGAACGGTAAATTACGAGACAGCTGTTTGTCTTTCCCCATTTCTTTCTGTCTGTGATATGTGGTTGAGTATCAGGTGCATCCTTCTCTAATGTTTGATCTAAGACCATCAATTAGCCGACAGCAGTGATAACGAGACAGAGTGTGTGTGTATGGATGCGTGTGAGTTTGCGTGTGTGTGTGTGTGTGTGTGTGTGCGTATGTCAGACTCTCCAGTCTTCACTGTTTCGCCACCTGTTCCATGTAAATAGCACCATCCATATGTGTGGATGGAAGACTTTATATGGCTCATGGGAAACATTCTGGACGCTCTTATCGCCTCATCAGTCATCAGTACCCCGGTTACAAATGCATATCACCTCAACCAGACAGACTAAAGGAAATTTAAATTTCATCTCAGTGAGTGATACTGGTAACGCTCAACGTTTAACTTTTAATTCTGTTCATAGTGGTGTGTAGATTTCTCTCAGCAGATTGCTAATCAGCCACCGGTTCCAGCATCATTCCAGACAAGTCTCGACATGTATGCAGCTTCGAAGTTTAGGCAGTTTGTCTTGTTTTCCAGGATTTTGCTCACACCTACACTCACATGTGACACCAGTTCACGGGGATGTTCAGCACTGACTGGCATTAAAAAAAAAAAAAATGAAGAGAAAAACTTGAGTTACAAGTGCGGCGCAGCACATCTGTACCACCCTGCATGCCTGTAAAGTTGTGAAACCTGATCATGAGGTGTGAAGCACATTTGAAGCAGCGATACTCATTAACATTATGTAACGTACTGTGTGCGTATAGGTGTGTGTGTGTGTGTGTGTGTGCATGCGATTTTGTTTCGGCTTGATGAGCTGTACAGACATGTTAACTAGGTTGTGCGTACCTTGTCCTGGTTAGAAATACAAATCACTGACCTTTATAAATTATAGAACATAATGGATTACAGTCTTTTACTACAGTCTCTGCTTTTGAGCTTCTTCTCAAACCTTATTTCTCACGGTCTCATCCCTTTACTCGTAGTGTCTTTTTACCCTGTATTTTTTCCTCCTGCATCACATTTAATTTCTTGTGTTACTTTGTCTCACTGAAAAAAAAAATCTACTACTTATTTGTAGAGTATTTACTTGTAAAACAGTTTAAATGACACTGAATTGTCACAGTGTATCTGTGTTTTGTTCCTCCTTTTTGTGGGGGCTGGTGAACTGACAAACCCTTGTGTCCATGTATTTTGATTCAGTGTGAGTGTTTGTTTGCCTAAATGTGTGTGCCTAGGTTATGTGTCTCAGCATGACTTCAAGTCTCCCACTTAGCTTTGTAATTACCTTTTTTCCAGCTATGACTGTTAATTGGAGTAGGGGAAAATCACTGCTGTGCACATGCAGGCACACAGATTAACACATGCACAGTTGAGCTGTCTCACTAAGAATGATCAGGACTCTTAAGTGCTCTTAATTAAGTTAAAGCTCCACAGTGACATGTTTTTGTATTTATCTGTTCTGATTTTTCATTTATCATTTGCTGAAACTAATCCTTTGTGCATATAGTAACCCCGGCGAGAGGGAAATGACACATTGACAGCCTGTTTGTTCTGCTGTTGACAAGTGCAAGTGAGAAATTTCATTTTTTTCATTCAGATGCAGAGGAGCTGACACCAAATGAGTGTGATGAAGTTTTTAATTGAATTTAGGAAATGGTTATGTATTTTCATGTTTACATATTTAATTACTTACAAAGTGGAAAAGCTGCTCATCAACATTTTCCACGAGGACAAGGAAACTAAAACTTTATATCACTTTGTAACTTTTTACATTTTGATTTGATAATGCTATAATTTAAGACTTGACACATTTCAGGCATATTCCTGTCAAGTAATTGCTTTGGTTATCAAAGTGCTGAAAGCTGTTAAATTGGGTATATGTAAGAAAGTGTTAAATACACTTATTTTTGGCAGGCTAGTCCATTTTTCTGAAATTTTATTGCAGCAACTCAAAATGGTACAGAGTAATTTGTGTGGCCCCCACATGCTTGTATGCTTGCTTGATAATGTTGGGACATGCTCCCATTGAGATGACCAATGAGCCAATGAGGTGTCCTGAGGGATCTCCTCCCAGATCTGGAGTGGGGCATCACTGAGCTCCTGGACAGTTTGAAGTGCAACCTGGCGGCAGCGGATGGACTGAAACATAATGTCTCAAAGGTGTTGGAAAATGGGTCGAAGGATTTCATCCTGATACCTAATGGCAGTCAAGGTGCCACTGTTGAGTCTGTAGGCAACCATGGATATGCCTCCCCAGACCATCACTGACCCACCACCAAACTGGTCATGCTGAACAGGCAGCATAACGTTCGGCTTCTGGACCCTTCCATGTCCATCACATGTGTTCGGGGTGAACCTGGTCTCATCTGTGAAAAGCACAGGATGCCAGTTGTGGACCTGCCAATTCTGGTATTCTATTGCAAATGCCAGTGGGGCTCCACAGCACCGGATAGTGAGCACAGGGCCCATTAGAGGATGTTTGACCCTTAGGCTGCCCTCATGAAGTCTGTTAGTGATTGTTTAGTCACATACATTCACATCAGTGGGTTGCTGGAGGTCATTTTGTAGGGCTCTCTCTCTCTCTCTCTCTCTCTCTCTCTGTGTATATATATATATATATATATATATATAGATATATATATATATATATATATATATATATATATATATATATATATATATATATATATATGGGCAGCATGGTGGCGTGGTGGTTAGCACTGCTGCCTCACAGTTAGAATAGCATCTGGAAGGCCTGGGTTTGATGCCACCTTGGCCTGGGCCCCTCCCTCTTTCTCTCTCTCTCTCTCTCTCTCTCTCTCTCTCTCTCTCTCTCTCTCTGTGTGGCGTTTGCATGTGTCTGCGTGGGTTTTCTCCGGCTACTCTGGTTTCCTCTCACAGTCCAAAGACACGCACTTACTGGAGTTAGGTTAATTGGCCACTCTAAATTGCCCATATGTGTGAATGTGAGTGTAGATGTTGTCTGTCTATCTGTGTTAGCCCTGCAACAGGCTGGCAACCTGAACAGGGTGTACCCTGCCCTATGTCAGCTGGGATAGGCTCCAGGCCCCCATGACCCTGAACAGGATAAGTGAATGGATGGAGATATCTATCTATATATCTATATATATATCTATATATATATATATATATATTTAGTTGTGCAATAGGGTTTGCAAAGACAGAGAAATGCATAGTGTGGACAATGAGCATGTGGCTTGAGTTATAGGGTCAATGAAACAGGAAGGCAATTAGAAATGAGCTGAATATAATGTTTTTATGACTGTTGTACTGCCAATGCATCTAATGTGCTATGCATCAGTGCAACTTATGGATTTTACTTTCTTTTTCTCTTTCTGGGTTTCCTATTCTTTCTTATTTACTTGAGTCTTTTTTCTTCTCTGGCACATGCTAAATCCCATTTAAAATTTTTCTTAAATCTATAATTTCACAATGCTGACAGGCTGACAAAAACTAAAAAAGTGTACAGAGACAGAGAAATTCAAATATATTATCTGAAAGTGTCACTTAAAGATCCAGTCCAGAACATTACAGTTGATTATGATTTTTTAAGTGCTTTTTTTGTTGCTTGTTTGTTTTCTAGTTAGAAACTTTAAAAATCACATTAGCTTTTAGCACGGATGGTTTCTGTACCAAGTTTTGAGGTGAAAGATTCCTGCAGGTGAATGCCCTAAACTCAGATTTTAGAGAAACATTTGAGCTCTGACAAAACAACCAAGAGATGTAACACTGACCAAAACACATTTTTTGAGGGGAACTAGACTTTCTACCAGGGATGTGTGTGTGTATGTGTGAAATGCAATTACACACAGAACACTTTTTAATTTTTTGTTTGGTCTGCTTGTTCCAATGGTAAGCGCGCATGTTTTTTTTTTCTTTATTTGCATTTGTCTCCTGCAGTTTGTGAGTCAGTCTTTATGTACACAGAGATGTAATGTGTGATTGTAGCCATGGTTGAGACCATTCCTCATCTATGTTTGTGTGTGTGCGCGCGCGTGCGCGTGTGTGTAATTTTGTGACAAGAAAGCCACAGATTATTGCACATGAAATGTTATTCATACAAAGCAGCTCTAGCGTGACTATCCCCCTGCTACAGCACTCAACAGCCTATTGGAGAAATACAACAGAACAAATCTCAGTGAAAATAACAGTCTGCAAATCTCACAAGGGAGATTCTCTCTAACTTCTCGTCGTTTCTGATTTTACTTTTTTCCAGCTGAGGTCCTCGTTGTAAGTAAAAAAAAGAACGTGTCTTTTTTTTATATTAACAGAAAGGCTGTAAACATTTGTGTTCTGGGAACTGTTACATTGAGCGTGTTCTTTTGTTTCTAGAAAGCCTTCTGTTAGAAGCAAGGCCTAAAAGTTGGGGGTTAACAATTGTGGAATAACTATGCTTATAGAATCTGCTTAGATTATTTTTCCAACTATATTACTGGTGTTCTAATCTGCTGCACAGGCAGTCTGGTGCTTTGCAAAGTAATGTCTTTGAAATCTGCAGATTAGAACATCTGCTCATAGTCTATACAGTTTGTGCACAGGAAGTAATTCATGCCATTTAATGAAGCTTATATGTAAGTCAATAAGGAAGATCTGTAATCCCTCATCTGCTTTCCTGGGTGTTTGGCTGCAAGTTTATTCTTCACGTCACTTCCATTTTCACATGCTGTCGAACTCAAAGTTCAGATCATTGCTCTCATTGGGGAGATCATTGTGGGGTGGGGGGCCTAATTTCCATCACTGCTGGGATTCCATTCTGCCATGATGGGCCATCAGAGTCTAATCGCCAAACAGCTTAATTGAATTCTGTATATCAATAAATCATGTTCAACTCTTCCTTATCAAACTGCAGTAACTATGTTTCATATTGCAGTTATTTTCAACATGGCTGAGTCAAAGGATGACAAGAAAGTTAATTTACTGTATCCAAAATCCAGGCAGAAGCTGCTCAATTCATAGTACTTGACTAAAAAGGGATTTGGAGAGCATTACAAAAAGCACTTGTGACTGCTTCATACCTAATAATTTGCAACAAAAAATTTACTTCAAATTAACGACTGGTGGCTTCTCCATTCATACTCTGCGTACTGTGTGGAAAAATGCAAAACAGATGGTTTTGCATTTCTGTTTCTCTAGTTTTCCTTCCCTTTCCCTCTGAGAACTGCACAGTGACTCAAGTACCCCTTTTCTAAATCATCTGTCCTTTCGCATTGGACTATCACTGCCCACTCAGCATTTGACCACAAGCTACAGGCTGTGACCATTCAACACACTGACATCAAAATCTATTCTTACAGTGGTGCGAGACGCATGCATTTGATATTTGAGTCTGGTTTCTGCTGCACGGGCATTTGAAATGTCATGGGATGGTACGGGAAGGTCATTTTTCAGTGATCTAGAGATCTCTCTGTGTTATTTCACACACTACACCTCGGCTTTATGACCCTGTGATAGGAGGTCTTGATTGAGATGATAATCTGGCAGTAAAAGGGGTAAATGAAACAAGAGGTCCAAGAGGTAAATTAGCAGGCATAACCAAGTGCAGCTGAGACTTCATTTTTTTTCTTTTTATGGGACCACAATTTGTTTCAGGCTGCAAATTTCTGACTAAAAATATTATTAATAAACAGTTAACACACTGTGATAAACAGGACATTCACTCATTTCAATTCCTTTGAATCTCATTCTGTCAGTTCTGTCTAGTTATTTTCTCATCTAGCTCATTTTTTTCTTCTGCATCCATACTTGTCTCAGTTTTTCAAGCTGCATCTTGTTTTTTTTTCCTCTTTTCCACTTTCCTCTTCTTCTTTTCTTCTTCCCTTACTTGTCTCGCGATTTCTTCACTCTGGTGTTCTGGGTTTGTCAGTGCAATCTCTCTCTGATCTCTGTGTGAGCTGTTTATAACTTCTAAATATGCCACTTCCCTACCTTGACTTATTTTCCCAGAGTAACAGTGATGAAGCAAATGTTTTCATTTTCGTGGTGTTCTGCATGCTTATCTTTTATTTCCCTCTAGATTTCATTTTTGGCAATCCAGAAGTTATTTCCTACGCTGAGAAGTGAGAGGTAAAGTGGGAAAGCATTTCCTCTGTATTTTTCCTGTTTTGAAGCTGCAGTTACAGAGCCTGTACACTATCTCTGTTGTTGAGTTGTACTGCCATGGTGAAATGTTCCTAGAGATCACGTTGGAACATAATGGCTTTTTGTATAGTAGATTGAATAATAATCATTTTATTGGTTATTTTACCTAAAAATCATTGTGCCATAACAATTTCCCCTGGCTGCCCTAAACATGTAAAGCACAACCTGACCTGGCTCATAGCTCAGACATAATTCCTGTAATATATGGGAGCAATAACACAGGGGAGAACTGTGGAAGACATATTCTTTTTAATAATCAAGATTTCAGTCCTATTTCTACTCTCAGGAAAGTCCTTGAACAGTAGCTGAACAGGTGGCAGTTGCTATGCAACATCCAAATGGTAAATTTTCCTTTGGCATGTTCATTTTCTAGTCATTGCTAATGTGCTTATTTCCGTGTGCCTGTGCCTGCATCAGTCAGTCAAAACTGCAGTCCGCAAGCTGTTTCAAAAAAAAGTTACTTTTAATAGTGCCGTCTGCTGTTTTTGAGAAACTGTGGGTCTGTCTCACCTGCAGTTAAAAATGAATAAAGGGAACGTATTAGAGCATTTGAAGCCCCACAATTCCATGGATGATTATTAAAAGGATTTTTCAAATTCTGATTTCATTTAGATGTGGTAGAAATGCTGGCAGGCCCACTATTGTGCAGTGCACACAAAAGAAACATCTTTAGGCTTACATATTTCAGTCTAACACCAGAGCTTGTGTGGGACAAGAGACGACAGAAGAGACGGCTGAAAGAATGGCCTCTATACTCTGCCTGCAACTTTTTAACCCCAACTTCCATTGGATAAAAGAGTCCCTCTCTCTGTCTGCTGCCTTTTTTCATTCGCTCCCCTCTATGTCTGTCACCCACTGTTCTCTCTTTCTGTCTCATTATCTCTCTCAATACACACACACACACACACACACACACACACACACACACACACACACACACACACACACACACACACACACACACACACACACACACACACACACACACACACACACACACACACACTCCTGTCTATTCTCCTTCAATGCCTGTGGTCATTTTCAGTTAGTGATTGCACTGACTCTATAGTAGACTCTTTGAAATAGGAGCAGCAGGAAAGAGAGTGAGAGCCAGTGAAGAGGACAAGGCAGTAAAAAGTAACAGAATAACGAGAAGAGAATTAGAGAGCTCTGAAGGTTGAAGAAGAGGAAGATGGGATGGAGAAAAATGGGAGTGTTGTACAGGGCTATCATCTTGATCCTGATACTGATCCACAGGCTGCCACTTTTGCCATGAGCCCTGTGTAAAATCACCTTAAACAATTAGCTTTTCAGTAGTGTGTGCCATTAGCACTGTTGCATAATTATGCAGATATAAAGTTCATCCTGAGTTTCACAAACAGAAAACTTGATCTCATTGTCTCTCTCGCTGAATGTGATTAGTCTTTCAGTGTAAGCCTGAGCTGCCCATTGTGACTCCATTTCTCTCCTTATATTCTTCTCATGTAATTTGAGAAGGAACACAATGAAAAAAAAAATCCCCCTGCTTGTCTGACCCAGCGTTGAACCTTTGGTTGCTTTGAGAGATTGCTGCAACTCAAGCCTTTCATTTCATCAGTGCAAAAGGTTCTCTCTCCCCGTTTTTAATGCGCTGTGTCTTTCACAGCAAATGGACAGCTGTAAAAAGATCAAGTCCAGTCCCATTTAGGTGTGTTATATCTGTGCTTTGTGCATGTTTGTCCACCTTGGTGTCATTGATGTATGTGATGATTGTGTGTCTGTATGGGGCCCATTTGTGAGATAAGGAGTTATAGCAGAGATAAGGCATGTGCAGAAAGGGGCTTTGTTTTGTCCAGACGTGGTGAAAGGTGTTGCAGACAGCTGTAATGCTTCTTTGGATTTTGCCTCTTCCAAAGATAGCACACCCTAAAACACGTACCCATTAAGACTTATACATTATGTATTGGACAAATGACAACCGTGCAGGTCTATGTCTGTGCGGATATTATTTTTTAAACAAAATGTGTCTAAAGAAGTTACACATGAACATCTGTTAACGCAGCTTTTCATTTCAGAAAATTGTAGTCATCATTCTTATTTCTGTGTGTGAAAAGCAGTAAAGGTTTAAGTCGTTGTAAGGTGAGTGTTAACTGACATTAAAGATTATAAATGAAACTTCAGTTTTCTTGCTCAAGGACATTTGGGAGATTGTAATCAATAATTTCACACCTAACAGAAACCTAAATGAGTATGAAGGTTTTTTTTTGTTTTTTATTTCTAAATGTAAGCTAAATGAAAAAGTATGCGTTTGGTTTTAAGAAAGGTTAGATCCAGTGTATGGCACGAGTATGCACTCAGAGATAGACGGATGGGATCATTGGGGTGCAGGATTGGGATTGAGAATGAAATGGAAATTTGAAACTGCAGGAGCTGGCTGGCAGGAGAGGAAAAACATAACTCGGCCAGGTGGTCTCTGGAAGTCTCCGGAAGGTCATTTGCGTTTGCTTCCTGTCCTGCTCTATCTCTCTCTTTATCTCATAATTCATAACCCCGTCCTCTCCTCTCACTGCATCTCTCCTGTTTGCTATGCTGGAACACAAACAAATGTTTGTTTTTCTGTACTTTTCAGCAGTCCTTTCTGTTGGTCACACAGTGTTATGAGCTCCGTGCCCTTACCAAATTACAAGGGTCACCAGTGGAAATATTTTTACTCTTGGGATCAATTATTTGCTCATTCTCTTCTGTGTAAAGGGCAGCTGAGTCCAGTGTGTCCTCTCTGCTGAAAAGGTCTGTCAGTCTGGATGGACCTATTTCCACTGACAGTCTGTGTTACATTTTTCTAAGTCTGTGGTCCATTTCAAGTAATCTACTATATTTCATTCAGCTTTATGCATAGTGTGGGTTATAATCTTTCTTGAGAGTACTGTTCTATTTTTTCTGGGTCCCAAATTTACCTTTCAGCGATTGCATGCGTGTAATTATTAGCCATATATTCTTCCACTTCAGTGGTATCTACATTTATTGTATGTTTTGAAGACTGTGTAGTGAGTTCTCGCTCAACATGTTTTCTAAGGTTTAAAATCATTAAAATACAAAAAAAATGATTCCCATGTCTGAACATGGGGCTGAAGTTCGCTATTGTGTCAGATGTGATATGACAGTGGTCAGAGTACAAAGTGCTCAGGTGTTTAAAGGTTTGGAAGTTCGTGTGTGGCCTCGTTCGCTGTCAGGACTGTGGACTGGTTTCATTTTATGTGCATAACCATTAGTGTGCGCATATTTCAGTGTTTTTCAACTGCACATCTGACACACACTGAACTCTTCACCCCTTGCATTGCAAATCTTTGGCTCGGGACTTTTATTACTTGGCAGACAATCCAGGAAACAGAAATAGAGCTTTGTGTGTGTGTGTGTGTGTGTGTGTGTGTGTTTGTAATTCCTAGGTAATTCCTAGGTGTATAGGAGAGGTGTGTTAGTTGTTTTGATGGTGATTTTATCTAAAACTGATACATCTGTGCCTTTTGTGTGCACCAAATGCAACATTTGCATTTTAAGAAAGCTACACTTACATCTGCATCACTTTTGTGCCCTTAGCCAGGTTCTCAGGGCCTATAAAATATTCTGAGATATGCCAGTATTTTTGCCATGTGGTTCAGGAGTGTGTTTATTTAATTCCACTACACGGCTTGGAAAAAAAAATGCATCTGTTTACCTTTCAAGACCTAGAAGTTTCATAAAAATGTTTTGCTGAAAAGTTTTAAGCAGCTGATCTGTTATATGCAATAGATTACTTTCCAAAAGTAAGCTTTCCAGCTTTGTTCACACTATAAAGCTTTTATAATAGCTTTTATGAACCTCAGGCTTTGTACAGTATAAAGCTTTTATCTATAAGACTTGCAGCTGTGCGTTAGCTTTGCCAATAAG